>NW_028135098.1:0-124000 GCF_964662115.1 Mustela nivalis
TACCTATGACCTGACACATAAGCCGAGTTTGTGTTTTCAGACAACTGTCCAAAAGGGGCTGGACGACACAACCTACAGGCTCAGGCCCCTGGAGCCAAACCTGAGGACTGTACTTGCCCTCTCCAAGGGAATTGTGTGTGCCCATTCCAATGGCCACAACCCTTCTAATAGGATAAACCTCCAAAGTCCCTGATATATCTCAATAGTGGTAGCTTCCCAGGAAAAACAGGGGCAATCTGAGCCCAAATGAGCCCCTACCTGCACTCAGACCCATAGACAGATGTCCTCAGAGGTAAAAAGGAAAGAACAGGCCCCTAGGCACTAATCAGATCCATTGCTTTGGTTTCCAGGCATCTCTCCTCAGAGGCCTGGATTTCAAAGGCAGCATATAGCTGTTTCTTGTTTCACCCATCAGAAAACATCTCATCTACACATGGGAAACTTGCACGTTGGAGCTGTGTCAAAGCCTCTGTTTAGGAGAACCCTTTAGGGCCCCAGTGCCACCGCTTCATTCCAAGGTCTCCATAGACACAAAAGCACATTCGGACCCATCCCCAGGGGTGTGCATTTCAACTCAGCATCCTCGGTAGCTCCCCACAGATCCAGGAGATCTAACCTGTCTTGTTGCTAGGAGACAATTGGAATGCGAGGTGGGCTACCCAGCCATCCATCCTTAGAACCCTGCTCAGAATCATTGGCCTGGAGCCAAACAACAGGTCTCAATTGTCCTGCCGAAGACTCTCTGCAGTTTGGAGCTTCTCACAACTCCCATCATGGGAAAACCCCCATGGCCTCGTGATGCCCCCCCATTCATGAAGGGGCCATCAGGGACAGAAACTCCAACCTGAGCGATCGTCTGATCCTCGCCCTGACTTCAGATGCACGAGATCTCGATTCAGGTCTGTAGATTGTGCCTGCCATGGCCTCACCCAGAAACCTAAGCCTAGCTTGTGTTCTCAGACTTATGTCGTCAGACTACTGGCCCACAAGGCCTCCAGTTTGGCAATCCAGAACTACAATGCAGCACTCTGCCTGCCCTCCAGATAAAAAACATTGTCCTCTGGGGCTACCCAGTAACCCCAAATGAGGATCAACCTGCACCGACCTTGGCTGTACCCCAAATACATAGGCTGACCAGGGCACTAATGCCCTTTCTGACACAGCCTGAGCCTGGACCCCCTGGCCCCTCCCAGACAGCTGGCCGCACACTAAGCACATCGAGCCGCCATGGCCTTAGGTCGTCATCTCTTCCCAACCTCGGTTTTCAGGTTTCAGAAACTAGACCTTATCTCCAATCACTGTCCATGTTGAAGGTGATGCAAAAATCAGAACTCCTTCCCCATGGCAAGAAACGTTGTGGTTGGCATGTTGTCCAACGTTCAGTGTCGTTGAAACCAGTGTGGCCCATGAGGCCCCGCCCATGATCGCGGGCCACATTGGTCACAAACACACATTGTGACCCTCAGGCTGAGCCCAGTCCTCAAGTAAGGCCACTCAGTGGCTGGATGAAGAGATAGCATATTGGGCTTGCCATGCCCCTAGGCCCCAATTTTTAACCATAGTTCGGATTGTCCCTTCAGTCTTCCCCACGGCTTTGCTTTGGAATTCCTCTTTTGGTGGGACACCTGAGGTAACTAAACTGTAATGAGTCCTCCCATCCCACAGATTGACGAAAAGCAATTGGGAATCGGGCCAAATCCTTAGAGAGGAAGATTCGTCCATGGCCCATGAGGCCTCCCCGACATTCCACGGCCATCACTAATACAAAATCCAGAGAAAAAAGCCTGAGCAATCGCCACAGACTCGCACTTTCTTCATATCCTGTAGAGTTCTTCTCATGGTTTGTAGATCGGGCCTGCCATACCTACGTCCCCAAACCTAAGCTGAGTTTGTGTTTTCAGACTTCTGTCCTCAAAGTCTTGGGCCACACACCCTCCAGGCTGGGCCCCTGGAGCCACACATTAGGACTGTGCCTACCAATCCATGGGAATTCTGCCCATTCCATGGTCCAAAATCGTACAAATTAGGAGAAACCTCCAACGACCCTTAGGCCATCCCAATAGTGTGGGTCACCCGGAACAAACAAGGGGTGTCTGACACCAGCTGATAATCGACCTCCACTCATACCATAGATGGATGTCCCCAGAGAAGAAGATTGAACCAGACAGGACCCTAGGCCATAATAGGATCCATTGCTATGGGTTACAGGCATGTGTCCTCAAAAGCCTGATTCCAATACGAGCATAGGGGTTTTCCTGAGGCACCCATCAGAACTAATCTCGTCTCCACAAGTAAACCTGTGCATGGGAGCCATGTTCAAAGCTTAGGAAAGTACTTCAGGTTGCCGGTGCCACCGCCCCATTCCAAGGCCCTCATGGACACAAAAACACATTAGGACACATTCTCAGGAAAGTCCATTTCAACTCAGCCACCGAGGTTGCTCCCGCAGAGCCATCAGATCTAAACTGTCTTGTATCTAGGAGACAATTGGAATGCAAGGCGGGCTTCCCAGGCATCCATCCGCGAACGGTGCTCTGGAGTCATTCCATATGGGATGTCCTGGAGCTGTCCAACAGGTCTCAATTGTCCGGAAGAAGGAATCCTGAAAGGGGGCATCCCACAACTCCCAACGTGGGAAAACTTCAATGGTCTCGAGATTCCGCTCCCTTCATGGAGCGGCCGTCATGCTCAGAAACTCCCACCTGAGCCAACGTCTGATCCTCGCCCTGACTTCAGATGCATGAGATATTGGTTCAGATCTGCAGGGGGTACCTGCCGTGCCCTCGCCCTGAAACCCAAGTCTAGCTTGTCTTCTCAGACTTCCATCCTCACACTCCTGGCCCCAAAGCCCTCAAGTTTGGCAATTCCGGACCCACAATGCAGCACTCTGCCTGCCCTCTAGAAAAAAAATGATTGCCTCATGAGCTGCCCAGGCACCGTAAATGAGGGTAAACCTACACAGCACTCGACTTTA
The DNA here is from genome assembly GCF_964662115.1 of Mustela nivalis. NCBI lineage: Eukaryota > Metazoa > Chordata > Mammalia > Carnivora > Mustelidae > Mustela > Mustela nivalis. The sequence continues at coordinate 2,975 of NW_028135098.1, forward strand.
CCCAAATTATATAGTCTAACCTGGGCACTAATGCACTGTTGAACACATCCTGAGCCCGGACCTCCTGATCAACACCCAGAAAGCTGACCGCACACTGAGCACATAAAACCCGCCATGGCCTTAGGTCATCATCTCTTCCCTACCTCAGTTTTCATGCTTCAGAACCGAGACCTTATCTCCAATCACTGCCCAGGGGTGAGTCTGATGCAGAAATCAGTACTCCTCCTTACCCATGGCAAGAACCCTTGTGGTTGGCACGTTGTCCAACGATCAGTGTAGGAGAAACCCTGAGGCCCCGCCCATTCTTGAGTGCGACGAGGGCATACACACGCATTGTGACCCTCAGCATGAGTCCTGTCCTCTAGTAAGTCCTCTCAGTGGCTGGACCATTAGATGTCATAATGGGCTTGACATGTCCCTAGGCCCCAATTTTTAACCAGATTTCTGATTGTCCAGTCGCCCCTCCTAGGGCTCTACTCTGACATCCCTCATTTGGTGGGACACCTGAGGTTAAAAACGAAAACAACAACAACAACAACAACAACAACAACAAAATAAAACGGACTTCTTCCAGCCCACAGAATGAACCCAAACTCTTTGGACGGGGCCAAACCACCAGAGAGTAAGACTCGTCCATTTCCCATGAAGTCACCCAGAAATTCCACGACCATGAGTGACACGATATCCCGAGACAAAAACTTGAGCAGGAGCCTCACACTCGCCCTTCTTTCAAATCCCGAAATGTTCTCCTCATGGTCTGTAGATCAGTCCTGCCATACCTATGACCTGAAACATAAGCCGAGTTTGTGTTTTCAGACAACTGTCCAAAAGGGGCTGGACGACACAACCTACAGGCTCAGGCCCCTGGAGCCAAACATGAGGACTGTACTTGCCCTCTCCAAGGGAATTGTGTGTGCCCATTCCAATGGCCACAACCCTTCTAATAGGATAAACCTCCAAAGTCCCTGATCCATCTCACTAATGGTGGCTTCCCAGGAAAAACAGGGGCAATCTGAGCCCAAATGAGCCCCTACCTGCACTCAGACCCATAGACAGATGTCCTCAGAGGTAAAAAGGAAAGAACAGGCCCCTAGGCACTAATCAGATCCATTGCTTTGGTTTCCAGGCATCTCTCCTCAGAGGCCTGGATTTCAAAGGCAGCATATAGCTGTTTCTTGTTTCACCCATCAGAAAACATCTCATCTACACATGGGAAACTTGCACGTTGGAGCTGTGTCAAAGCCTCTGTTTAGGAGAACCCTTTAGGGCCCCAGTGCCACCGCTTCATTCCAAGGTCTCCATAGACACAAAAGCACATTCGGACCCATCCCCAGGGGTGTGCATTTCAACTCAGCATCCTCGGAAGCTCCCCACAGATCCAGGAGATCTAAACTGTCTTGTTGCTAGGAGACAATTGGAATGCGAGGTGGGCTACCCAGCCATCCATCCTTAGAACCCTGCTCAGAATCATTGGCCTGGAGCCAAACAACAGGTCTCAATTGTCCTGCCGAAGACTCTCTGCAGTTTGGAGCTTCTCACAACTCCCATCATGGGAAAACCCCCATGGCCTCGTGATGCCCCCCCATTCATGAAGGGGCCATCAGGGACAGAAACTCCAACCTGAGCGATCGTCTGATCCACGCCCTGACTTCAGATGCACTAGATCTCGATTCAGGACTGTAGATTGTGCCTGCCATGGCCTCACCCAGAAACCTAAGCCTAGCTTGTGTTCTCAGACTTTTGTCGTCAGACTACTGGCCCACAAGGCCTCCAGTTTGGCAATCCAGAACTACAATGCAGCACTCTGCCTGCCCTCCAGATAAAAAACATTGTCCTCTGGGGCTACCCAGTAACCCCAAATGAGGATCAACCTGCACCGACCTTGGCTGTACCCCAAATACATAGGCTGACCAGGGCACTAATGCCCTTTCTGACACAGCCTGAGCCTGGACCCCCTGACCCCTCCCAGACAGCTGGCCGCACACTGAGCACATCGAGCCGCCATGGCCTTAGGTCGTCATCTCTTCCCAGCCTCGGTTTTCAGGTTTCAGAACCTAGACCTTATCTCCAATCACTGTCCATGTTGAAGGTGATGCAGAAATCAGAACTCCTTCCCCATGGCAAGAAACCTTGTGGTTGGCATGTTGTCCAACGTTCAGTGTTGTTGAAACCAGTGTGGCCCATGAGGCCCCGCCCATGCTCGCGGGCCACATTGGTCACAAACACACATTGTGACCCTCAGGCTGAGCCCAGTCCTCAAGTAAGGCCACTCAGTGGCTGGATGAAGAGATAGCATATTGGGCTTGCCATGCCCCTAGGCCCCAATTTTTAACCATAGTTCGGATTGTCCCTTCAGTCTTCCCCACGGCTTTGCTTTGGAATTCCTCTTTTGGTGGGACACCTGAGGTAACAAAACTGAAATGAGTCCTCCCATCCCACAGATTGACGAAAAGCAATTGGGAATCGGGCCAAATCCTCAGAGAGGAAGATTCGTCCATGGCCCATGAGGCCTCCCCGACATTCCACGGCCATCACTGATACAAAATCCAGAGACAAAAGTCTAAGCAATCGCCACAGACTCGCACTTTCTTCATATCCTGTAGAGTTCTTCTCATGGTTTGTAGATCGGGCCTGCCATACCTACGTCCCCAAACCTCAGCTGAGTTTGTGTTTTAGACTTCTGTCCTCAAAGACTTGGGCCACACACCCTCCAGGCTGGGCCCCTGGAGCCACACATTAGGACTGTGCCTACCAATCCATGGGAATTCTGCCCATTCCATGGTCCAAAATCGTACAAATTAGGAGAAACCTCCAACGACCCTTAGGCCATCCCAATAGTGTGGGTCACCCGGAACAAACAAGGGGTGTCTGACACCAGCTGATAATCGACCTCCACTCATACCATAGATGGATGTCCCCAGAGAAGAAGATTGAACCAGACAGGACCCTAGGCCATAATAGGATCCATTGCTATGGGTTACAGGCATGTGTCCTCAAAGCCTGATTCCAATACGAGCATAGGGGTTTTCCTGAGGCACCCATCAGAACTCATCTCGTCTCCACAAGTAAACCTGTGCATGGGAGCCATGTCCAAAGCTTAGGAAAGTACTTCAGGTTGCCGGTGCCACCGCCCCATTCCAAGGCCCTCATGGACACAAAAACACATTAGGACACATCCTCAGGAAAGTCCATTTCAACTCAGCCACCGAGGTTGCTCCCGCAGAGCCATCAGATCTAAACTGTCTTGTTGCTAGGAGACAATTGGAATGCGAGGCGGGCTTCCCAGGCATCCATCCGCGAACGGTGCTCTGGAGTCATTCCATATGGGATGTCCTGGAGCTGTCCAACAGGTCTCAATTGTCCGGAAGAAGGAATCCTGGAAGGGGGCATCCCACAACTCCCAACGTGGGAAAACCTCAATGGTCTCGAGATTCCGCTCCCTTCATGAAGCGGCCGTCATGCTCAGAAACTCCCACCTGAGCCAACGTCTGATCCTCGCCCTGACTTCAGATGCATGAGATATTGGTTCAGATCTGCAGGGGGTACCTGCCGTGCCCTCGCCCTGAAACCCAAGTCTAGCTTGTCTTCTCAGACTTCCATCCTCACACTCCTGGCCCCAAAGCCCTCAAGTTTGGCAATTCCGGACCCACAATGCAGCACTCTGCCTGCCCTCTAGAAAAAAAATGATTGCCTCATGAGCTGCCCAGGCACCTTAAATGAGGGTAAACCTACACAGCACTCGACTTTACCCAAATTATATAGTCTAACCTGGGCACTAATGCACTGTCGAACACATCCTGAGCCCGGACCTCCTGACCAACACCCAGAAAGCTGACCGCACACTGAGCACATAAAACCCGCCTTGGCCTTAGGTCATCATCTCTTCCCTACCTCAGTTTTCAGACTTCAGAACCGAGACCTTATCTCCAATCACTGCCCAGGGGTGAGTCTGATGCAGAAATCAGTACTCCTCCTTACCCATGGCAAGAACCCTTGTGGTTGGCACGTTGTCCAACGATCAGTGTAGGAGAAACCCTGAGGCCCCGCCCATTCTTGAGTGCGACGAGGGCATACACACGCATTGTGACCCGCAGCATGAGTCCTGTCCTCTAGTAAGTCCTCTCAGTGGCTGGACCATAAGATGTCATAATGGGCTTGACATGTCCCTAGGCCCCAATTTTTAACCAGATTTCTGATTGTCCAGTCGCCCCTCCTAGGGCTCTACTCTGAAATCCCTCATTTGGTGGGACACCTGAGGTTAAAAAAGAAAACAACAACAACAACAACAACAACAACAACAACAACAAAATAAAACGGACTTCTTCCAGCCCACAGAATGAACCCAAACTCTTTGGACGGGGCCAAACCACCAGAGAGTAAGACTCGTCCATTTCCCATGAAGTCACCCAGAAATTCCACGACCATGAGTGACACGATATCCCGAGACAAAAACTTGAGCAGGAGCCTCACACTCGCCCTTCTTTCAAATCCCGAAAAGTTCTCCTCATGGTCTGTAGATCAGTCCTGCCATACCTATGACCTGAAACATAAGCCGAGTTTGTGTTTTCAGACAACTGTCCAAAAGGGGCTGGACGACACAACCTACAGGCTCAGGCCCCTGGAGCCAAACCTGAGGACTGTACTTGCCCTCTCCAAGGGAATTGTGTGTGCCCATTCCAATGGCCACAACCCTTCTAATAGGATAAACCTCCAAAGTCCCTGATATATCTCAATAGTGGTAGCTTCCCAGGAAAAACAGGGTCAATCTGAGCCCAAATGAGCCCCTACCTGCACTCAGACCCATAGACAGATGTCCTCAGAGGTAAAAAGGAAAGAACAGGCCCCTAGGCACTAATCAGATGCATTGCTTTGGTTTCCAGGCATCTCTCCTCAGAGGCCTGGATTTCAAAAGCAGCATATAGCTGTTTCTTGTTTCACCCATCAGAAAACATCTCATCTACACATGGGAAACTTGCACGTTGGAGCTGTGTCAAAGCCTCTGTTTAGGAGAACCCTTTAGGGCCCCAGTGCCACCGCTTCATTCCAAGGTCTCCATAGACACAAAAGCACATTCGGACCCATCCCCAGGGGTGTGCATTTCAACTCAGCATCCTCGGTAGCTGCCCACAGATCCAGGAGATCTAAACTGTCTTGTTGCTAGGAGACAATTGGAATGCGAGGTGGGCTACCCAGCCATCCATCCTTAGAACCCTGCTCAGAATCATTGGCCTGGAGCCAAACAACAGGTCTCAATTGTCCTGCCGAAGACTCTCTGCAGTTTGGAGCTTCTCACAACTCCCATCATGGGAAAACCCCCATGGCCTCGTGATGCCCCCCCATTCATGAAGGGGCCATCAGGGACAGAAACTCCAACCTGAGCGATCGTCTGATCCTCGCCCTGACTTCAGATGCACGAGATCTCGATTCAGGACTGCAGATTGTGCTTGCCATGGCCTCACCCAGAAACCTAAGCCTAGCTTGTGTTCTCAGACTTTTGTCGTCAGACTACTGGCCCACAAGGCCTCCAGTTTGGCAATCCAGAACTACAATGCAGCACTCTGCCTGCCCTCCAGATAAAAAACATTGTCCTCTGGGGCTACCCAGTAACCCCAAATGAGGATCAACCTGCACCGACCTTGGCTGTACCCCAAATACATAGGCTGACCAGGGCACTAATGCCCTTTCTGACACAGCCTGAGCCTGGACCCCCTGGCCCCTCCCAGACAGCTGGCCGCACACTGAGCACATCGAGCCGCCATGGCCTTAGGTCGTCATCTCTTCCCAACCTCGGTTTTCAGGTTTCAGAACCTAGACCTTATCTCCAATCACTGTCCATGTTGAAGGTGATGCAGAAATCAGAACTCCTTCCCCATGGCAAGAAACCTTGTGGTTGGCATGTTGTCCAACGTTCAGTGTCGTTGAAACCAGTGTGGCCAGTGAGGCCCCGCCCATGCTCGCGGGCCACATTGGTCACAAACACACATTGTGACCCTCAGGCTGAGCCCAGTCCTCAAGTAAGGCCACTCAGTGGCTGGATGATGAGATAGCATATTGGGCTTGCCATGGCCCTAGGCCCCAATTTTAACCATAGTTCGGGTTGTCCCTTCAGTCTTCCCCACGGCTTTGCTTTGGAATTCCTCTTTAGGTGGGACACCTGAGGTAACAAAACTGAAATGAGTCCTCCCATCCCACAGATTGACGAACAGCAATTGGGAATCGGACCAAATCCTCAGAGAGGAAGATTCGTCCATGGCCCATGAGGCCTCCCCGACATTCCACGGCCATCACTGATACAAAATCCAGAGACAAAAGCCTGAGCAATCGCCACAGACTCGCACTTTCTTCATATCCTGTAGAGTTCTTCTCATGGTTTGTAGATCGGGCCTGCCATACCTACGTCCCCAAACCTAAGCTGAGTTTGTGTTTTCAGACTTCTGTCCTCAAAGTCTTGGGCCACACACCCTCCAGGCTGGGCCCCTGGAGCCACACATTAGGACTGTGCCTACCAATCCATGGGAATTCTGCCCATTCCATGGTCCAAAATCGTACAAATTAGGAGAAACCTCCAACGACCCTTAGGCCATCCCAATAGTGTGGGTCACCCGGAACAAACAAGGGGTGTCTGACACCAGCTGATAATCGACCTCCACTCATACCATAGATGGATGTCCCCAGAGAAGAAGATTGAACCAGCCAGGACCCTAGGCCATAATAGGATCCATAGCTATGGGTTACAGGCATGTGTCCTCAAAAGCCTGATTCCAATACGAGCATAGGGGTTTTCCTGAGGCACCCATCAGAACTCATCTCGTCTCCACAAGTAAACCTGTGCATGGGAGCCATGTCCAAAGCTTAGGAAAGTACTTCAGGTTGCCGGTGCCACCGCCCCATTCCAAGGCCCTCATGGACACAAAAACACATTAGGACACATCCTCAGGAAAGTCCATTTCAACTCAGCCACCGAGGTTGCTCCCGCCGAGCCATCAGATCTAAACTGTCTTGTTGCTAGGAGACAATTGGAATGCGAGGCGGGCTTCCCAGGCATCCATCCGCGAACGGTGCTCTGGAGTCATTCCATATGGGATGTCCTGGAGCTGTCCAACAGGTCTCAATTGTCCGGAAGAAGGAATCCTGGAAGGGGGCATCCCACAACTCCCAACGTGGGAAAACCTCAATGGTCTCGAGATTCCGCTCCCTTCATGAAGCGGCCGTCATGCTCAGAAACTCCCACCTGAGCCAACGTCTGATCCTCGCCCTGACTTCAGATGCATGAGATATTGGTTCAGATCTGCAGGGGGTACCTGCCGTGCTCTCACCCTGAAACCCAAGTCTAGCTTGTCTTCTCAGACTTCCATCCTCACACTCCTGGCCCCAAAGCCCTCAAGTTTGGCAATTCCGGACCCACAATGCAGCACTCTGCCTGCCCTCTAGAAAAAAAAATGATTGCCTCATGAGCTGCCCAGGCACCTTAAATGAGGGTAAACCTACACAGCACTCGACTTTACCCAAATTATATAGTCTAACCTGGGCACTAATGCACTGTCGAACACATCCTGAGCCCGGACCTCCTGACCAACACCCAGAAAGCTGACCGCACACTGAGCACATAAAACCCGCCATGGCCTTAGGTCATCATCTCTTCCCTACCTCAGTTTTCAGGCTTCAGAACCGAGACCTTATCTCCAATCACTGCCCAGGGGTGAGTCTGATGCAGAAATCAGAACTCCTCCTTACCCATGGCAAGAACCCTTGTGGTTGGCACGTTGTCCAACGATCAGTGTAGGAGAAACCCTGAGGCCCCGCCCATTCTTGAGTGCGACGAGGGCATACACACGCATTGTGACCCTCAGCATGAGTCCTGTCCTCTAGTAAGTCCTCTCAGTGGCTGGACCATTAGATGTCATAATGGGCTTGACATGTCCCTAGGCCCCAATTTTTAACCAGATTTCTGATTGTCCAGTCGCCCCTCCTAGGGCTCTACTCTGACATCCCTCATTTGGTCAGACACCTGAGGTTAAAAAAGAAAACAACAACAACAACAACAACAACAACAACAAGAAAATAAAACGGACTTCTTCCAGCCCACAGAATGAACCCAAACTCTTTGGACGGGGCCAAACCACCAGAGAGTAAGACTCGTCCATTTCCCATGAAGTCACCCAGAAATTCCACGATCATGAGTGACACGATATCCCGAGACAAAAACTTGAGCAGGAGCCTCACACTCGCCCTTCTTTCAAATCCCGAAAAGTTCTCCTCATGGTCTGTAGATCAGTCCTGCCATACCTATGACCTGAAACATAAGCCGAGTTTGTGTTTTCAGACAACTGTCCAAAAGGGGCTGGACGACACAACCTACAGGCTAAGGCCCCTGGAGCCAAACCTGAGGACTGTACTTGCCCTCTCCAAGGGAATTGTGTGTGCCCATTCCAATGGCCACAACCCTTCTAATAGGATAAACCTCCAAAATCCCTGATATATCTCAATAGTGGTAGCTTCCCAGGAAAAACAGGGGCAATCTGAGCCCAAATGAGCCCCTACCTGCACTCAGACCCATAGACAGATGTCCTCAGAGGTAAAAAGGAAAGAACAGGCCCCTAGGCACTAATCAGATCCATTGCTTTGCTTTCCAGGCATCTCTCCTCAGAGGCCTGGATTTCTAAAGCAGCATATAGCTGTTTCTTGTTTCACCCATCAGAAAACATCTCATCTACACATGGGAAACTTGCACGTTGGAGCTGTGTCAAAGCCTCTGTTTAGGAGAACCCTTTAGGGCCCCAGTGCCACCGCTTCATTCCAAGGTCTCCATAGACACAAAAGCACATTCGGACCCATCCCCAGGGGTGTGCATTTCAACTCAGCATCCTCGGTAGCTCCCCACAGATCCAGGAGATCTAAACTGTCTTGTTGCTAGGAGACAATTGGAATGCGAGGTGGGCTACCCAGCCATCCATCCTTAGAACCCTGCTCAGAATCATTGGCCTGGAGCCAAACAACAGGTCTCAATTGTCCTGCCGAAGACTCTCTGCAGTTTGGAGCTTCTCACAACTCCCATCATGGGAAAACACCCATGGCCTCGTGATGCCCCCCCATTCATGAAGGGGCCATCAGGGACAGAAACTCCAACCTGAGCGATCGTCTGATCCCCGCCCTGACTTCAGATGCACGAGATCTCGATTCAGGTCTGTAGATTGTGCCTGCCATGGCCTCACCCAGAAACGTAAGCCTAGCTTGTGTTCTCAGACTTTTGTCGTCAGACTACTGGCCCACAAGGCCTCCAGTTTGGCAATCCAGAACTACAATGCAGCACTCTGCCTGCCCTCCAGATAAAAAACATTGTCCTCTGGGGCTACCCAGTAACCCCAAATGAGGATCAACCTGCACCGACCTTGGCTGTACCCCAAATACATAGGCTGACCAGGGCACTAATGCCCTTTCTGACACAGCCTGAGCCTGGACCCCCTGGCCCCTCCCAGACAGCTGGCCGCACACTGAGCACATCGAGCCACCATGGCCTTAGGTCGTCATCTCTTCCCAACCTCGGTTTTCAGGTTTCAGAACCTAGACCTTATCTCCAATCACTGTCCATGTTGAAGGTGATGCAGAAATCAGAACTCCTTCCCCATGGCAAGAAACCTTGTGGTTGGCATGTTGTCCAACGTTCAGTGTCGTTGAAACCAGTGTGGCCAGTGAGGCCCCGCCCATGCTCGCGGGCCACATTGGTCACAAACACACATTGTGACCCTCAGGCTGAGCCCAGTCCTCAAGTAAGGCCACTCAGTGGCTGGATGAAGAGATAGCATATTGGGCTTGCCATGCCCCTAGGCCCCAATTTTTAACCATAGTTCGGATTGTCCCTTCAGTCTTCCCCACGGCTTTGCTTTGGAATTCCTCTTTTGGTGGGACACCTGAGGTAACAAAACTGAAATGAGTCCTCCCATCCCACAGATTGACGAAAAGCAATTGGGAATCGGGCCAAATCCTCAGAGAGGAAGATTCGTCCATGGCCCATGAGGCCTTCCCGACATTCCACGGCCATCACTGATACAAAATCCAGAGACAAAAGCCTGAGCAATCGCCACAGACTCGCACTTTCTTCATATCCTGTAGAGTTCTTCTCATGGTTTGTAGATCGGGCCTGCCATACCTACGTCCCCAAACCTAAGCTGAGTTTGTGTTTTCAGACTTCTGTCCTCAAAGTCTTGGGCCACACACCCTCCAGGCTGGGCCCCTGGAGCCACACATTAGGACTGTGCCTACCAATCCATGGGAATTCTGCCCATTCCATGGTCCAAAATCGTACAAATTAGGAGAAACCTCCAACGACCCTTAGGCCATCCCAATAGTGTGGGTCACCCGGAACAAACAAGGGGTGTCTGACACCAGCTGATAATCGACCTCCACTCATACCATAGATGGATGTCCCCAGAGAAGAAGATTGAACCAGCCAGGACCCTAGGCCATAATAGGATCCATTGCTATGGGTTACAGGCATGTGTCCTCAAAAGCCTGATTCCAATACGAGCATAGGGGTTTTCCTGAGGCACCCATCAGAACTCATCTCGTCTCCACAAGTAAACCTGTGCATGGGAGCCATGTCCAAAGCTTAGGAAAGTACTTCAGGTTGCCGGTGCCACCGCCCCATTCCAAGGCCCTCATGGACACAAAAACACATTAGGACACATCCTCAGGAAAGTCCATTTCAACTCAGCCACCGAGGTTGCTCCCGCAGAGCCATCAGATCTAAACTGTCTTGTTGCTAGGAGACAATTGGAATGCGAGGCGGGCTTCCCAGGCATCCATCCGCGAACGGGGCTCTGGAGTCATTCCATATGGGATGTCCTGGAGCTGTCCAACAGGTCTCAATTGTCCGGAAGAAGGAATCCTGGAAGGGGGCATCCCACAACTCCCAACGTGGGAAAACCTCAATGGTCTCGAGATTCCGCTCCCTTCATGAAGCGGCCGTCATGCTCAGAAACTCCCACCTGAGCCAACGTCTGATCCTCGCCCTGACTTCAGATGCATGAGATATTGGTTCAGATCTGCAGGGGGTACCTGCCGTGCTCTCACCCTGAAACCCAAGTCTAGCTTGTCTTCTCAGACTTCCATCCTCACACTCCTGGCCCCAAAGCCCTCAAGTTTGGCAATTCCGGACCCACAATGCAGCACTCTGCCTGCCCTCTAGAAAAAAAAATGATTGCCTCATGAGCTGCCCAGGCACCTTAAATGAGGGTAAACCTACACAGCACTCGACTTTACCCAAATTATATAGTCTAACCTGGGCACTAATGCACTGTCGAACACATCCTGAGCCCGGACCTCCTGACCAACACCCAGAAAGCTGACCGCACACTGAGCACATAAAACCCGCCATGGCCTTAGGTCATCATCTCTTCCCTACCTCAGTTTTCAGGCTTCAGAACCGAGACCTTATCTCCAATCACTGCCCAGGGGTGAGTCTGATGCAGAAATCAGAACTCCTCCTTACCCATGGCAAGAACCCTTGTGGTTGGCACGTTGTCCAACGATCAGTGTAGGAGAATCCCTGAGGCCCCGCCCATTCTTGAGTGCGACGAGGGCATACACACGCATTGTGACCCTCAGCAAGAGTCCTGTCTTCTAGTAAGTCCTCTCAGTGGCTGGACCATAAGATGTCATAATGGGCTTGACATGTCCCTAGGCCCCAATTTTTAACCAGATTTCTGATTGTCCAGTCGCCCCTCCTAGGGCTCTACTCTGAAATCCCTCATTTGGTGGGACACCTGAGGATAAAAAAGAAAAAAACAACAACAGCAACAACAACAACAACAACAACAAAATGAAACGGAATTCTTCCAGCCCACAGAATGAACCCAAACTCTTTGGACGGGGCCAAACCACCAGAGAGTAAGACTCGTCCATTTCCCATGAAGTCACCCAGAAATTCCACGACCATGAGTGACACGATATCCCGAGACAAAAACTTGAGCAGGCGCCTCACACTCGCCCTTCTTTCAAATCCCGAAAAGTTCTCCTCATGGTCTGTAGATCAGTCCTGCCATACCTATGACCTGAAACATAAGCCGAGTTTGTGTTTTCAGACAACTGTCCAAAAAGGGCTGGACGACACAACCTACAGGCTCAGGCCCCTGGAGCCAAACCTGAGGACTGTACTTGCCCTCTCCAAGGGAATTGTGTGTGCCCATTCCAATGGCCACAACCCTTCTAATAGGATAAACCTCCAAAGTCCCTGATATATCTCAATAGTGGTAGCTTCCCAGGAAAAACAGGGACAATCTGAGCCCAAATGAGCCCCTACCTGCACTCAGACCCATAGACAGATGTCCTCAGAGGTAAAAAGGAAAGAACAGGCCCCTAGGCACTAATCAGATCCATTGCTTTGGTTTCCAGGCATCTCTCCTCAGAGGCCTGGATTTCAAAAGCAGCATATACCTGTTTCTTGTTTCACCCATCAGAAAACATCTCATCTACACATGGGAAACTTGCACGTTGGAGCTGTGTCAAAGCCTCTGTTTAGGAGAACCCTTTAGGGCCCCAGTGCCACCGCTTCATTCCAAGGTCTCCATAGACACAAAAGCACATTCGGACCCATCCCCAGGGGTGTGCATTTCAACTCAGCATCCTCGGTAGCTCCCCACAGATCCAGGAGATCTAAACTGTCTTGTTGCTAGGAGACAATTGGAATGCGAGGTGGGCTACCCAGCCATCCATCCTTAGAACCCTGCTCAGAATCATTGGCCTGGAGCCAAACAACAGGTCTCAATTGTCCTGCAGAAGACTCTGCAGTTTGGAGCTTCTCACAACTCCCATCATGGGAAAACCCCCATGGCCTCGTGATGCCCCCCCATTCATTAAGGGGCCATCAGGGACAGAAACTCCAACCTGAGCGATCGTCTGATCCTCGCCCTGACTTCAGATGCACGAGATCTCGATTCAGGTCTGTAGATTGTGCCTGCCATGGCCTCACCCAGAAACCTAAGCCTAGCTTGTGTTCTCAGACTTTTGTCGTCAGACTACTGGCCCACAAGGCCTCCAGTTTGGCAATCCAGAACTACAATGCAGCACTCTGCCTGCCCTCCAGATAAAAAACATTGTCCTCTGGGGCTACCCAGTAACCCCAAATGAGGATCAACCTGCACCGACCTTGGCTGTACCCCAAATACATAGGCTGACCAGGGCACTAATGCCCTTTCTGACACAGCCTGAGCCTGGACCCCCTGGCCCCTCCCAGACAGCTGGCCGCACACTGAGCACATCGAGCCGCCATGGCCTTAGGTCGTCATCTCTTCCCAACCTCGGTTTTCAGGTTTCAGAACCTAGATCTTATCTCCAATCACTGTCCATGTTGAAGGTGATGCAGAAATCAGAACTCCTTCCCCATGGCAAGAAACCTTGTGGTTGGCATGTTGTCCAACGTTCAGTGTCGTTGAAACCAGTGTGGCCCATGAGGCCCCGCCCATGCTCGCGGGCCACATTGGTCACAAACACACATTGTGACCCTCAGGCTGAGCCCAGTCCTCAAGTAAGGCCACTCAGTGGCTGGATGAAGAGATAGCATATTGGGCTTGCCATGCCCCTAGGACCCAATTTTTAACCATAGTTCGGATTGTCCCTTCAGTCTTCCCCACGGCTTTGCTTTGGAATTCCTCTTTTGGTGGGACACCTGAGGTAACTAAACTGTAATGAGTCCTCCCATCCCACAGATTGACGAAAAGCAATTGAGAATCGGGCCAAATCCTCAGAGAGGAAGATTCGTCCATGGCCCATGAGGCCTCCCTGACATTCCACGGCCATCACTGATACAAAATCCAGAGACAAAAGCCTGAGCAATCGCCACAGACTCGCACTTTCTTCATATCCTGTAGAGTTCTTCTCATGGTTTGTAGATCGGGCCTGCCATACCTACGTCCCCAAACCTAAGCTGAGTTTGTGTTTTCAGACTTCTGTCCTCAAAGTCTTGGGCCACACACCCTCCAGGCTGGGCTCCTGGAGCCACACAATAGGACTGTGCCTACCAATCCATGGGAATTCTGCCCATTCCATGGGCCAAAATCGTACAAATTAGGAGAAACCTCCAACGACCCTTAGGCCATCCCAATAGTGTGGGTCACCCGGAACAAACAAGGGGTGTCTGACACCAGCTGATAATCGACCTCCACTCATACCATAGATGGATGTCCCCAGAGAAGAAGATTGAACCAGCCAGGACCCTAGGCCATAATAGGATCCATTGCTATGGGTTACAGGCATGTGTCCTCAAAAGCCTGATTCCAATACAAGCATAGGGGTTTTCCTGAGGCACCCATCAGAACTCATCTCGTCTCCACAAGTAAACCTGTGCATGGGAGCCATGTCCAAAGCTTTGGAAAGTACTTCAGGTTGCCGGTGCCACCGCCCCATTCCAAGGCCCTCATGGACACAAAAACACATTAGGACACATCCTCAGGAAAGTCCATTTCAACTCAGCCACCGAGGTTGCTCCCGCAGAGCCATCAGATCTAAACTGTCTTGTTGCTAGGAGACAATTGGAATGCGAGGCGGGCTTCCCAGGCATCCATCCGCGAACGGTGCTCTGGAGTCATTCCATATGGGATGTCCTGGAGCTGTCCAACAGGTCTCAATTGTCCGGAAGAAGGAATCCTGGAAGGGGGCATCCCACAACTCCCAACGTGGGAAAACCTCAATGGTCTCGAGATTCCGCTCCCTTCATGAAGCGGCCGTCATGCTCAGAAACTCCCACCTGAGCCAACGTCTGATCCTCGCCCTGACTTCAGATGCATGAGATATTGGTTCAGATCTGCAGGGGGTACCTGCCGTGCTCTCGCCCTGAAACCCAAGTCTAGCTTGTCTTCTCAGACTTCCATCCTCACACTCCTGGCCCCAAAGCCCTCAAGTTTGGCAATTCCGGACCCACAATGCAGCACTCTGCCTGCCCTCTAGAAAAAAAAATGATTGCCTCATGAGCTGCCCAGGCACCTTAAATGAGGGTAAACCTACATAGCACTCGACTTTACCCAAATTATATAGTATAACCTGGGCACTAATGCACTGTCGAACACATCCTGAGCCCGGACCTCCTGACCAACACCCAGAAAGCTGACCGCACACTGAGCACATAAAACCCGCCATGGCCTTAGGTCATCATCTCTTTTCTACCTCAGTTTTCAGGCTTCAGAACCGAGACCTTATCTCCAATCACTGCCCAGGGGTGAGTCTGATGCAGAAATCAGAACTCCTCCTTACCCATGGCAAGAACCCTTGTGGTTGGCACGTTGTCCAACGATCAGTGTAGGAGAAACCCTGAGGCCCCGCCCATTCTTGAGTGCGACGAGGGCATACACACGCATTGTGACCCTCAGCATGAGTCCTGTCCTCTAGTAAGTCCTCTCAGTGGCTGGACCATAAGATGTCATAATGGGCTTGACATGTCCCTAGGCCCCAATTTTTAACCAGATTTCTGATTGTCCAGTCGCCCCTCCTAGGGCTCTACTCTGAAATCCCTCATTTGGTGGGACACCTGAGGATAAAAAAGAAAACAACAACAACAGCAACAACAACAACAACAACAACAAAATGAAACGGAATTCTTCCAGCCCACAGAATGAACCCAAACTCTTTGGACGGGGCCAAACCACCAGAGAGTAAGACTCGTCCATTTCCCATGAAGTCACCCAGAAATTCCACGACCATGAGTGACACGATATCCCGAGACAAAAACTTGAGCAGGCGCCTCACACTCGCCCTTCTTTCAAATCCCGAAAAGTTCTCCTCATGGTCTGTAGATCAGTCCTGCCATACCTATGACCTGAAACATAAGCCGAGTTTGTGTTTTCAGACAACTGTCCAAAAAGGGCTGGACGACACAACCTACAGGCTCAGGCCCCTGGAGCCAAACCTGAGGACTGTACTTGCCCTCTCCAAGGGAATTGTGTGTGCCCATTCCAATGGCCACAACCCTTCTAATAGGATAAACCTCCAAAGTCCCTGATATATCTCAATAGTGGTAGCTTCCCAGGAAAAACAGGGGCAATCTGAGCCCAAATGAGCCCCTACCTGCACTCAGACCCATAGACAGATGTCCTCAGAGGTAAAAAGGAAAGAACAGGCCCCTAGGCACTAATCAGATCCATTGCTTTGGTTTCCAGGCATCTCTCCTCAGAGGCCTGGATTTCAAAAGCAGCATATAGCTGTTTCTGGTTTCACCCATCAGAAAACATCTCATCTACACATGGGAAACTTGCACGTTGGAGCTGTGTCAAAGCCTCTGTTTAGGAGAACCCTTTAGGGCCCCAGTGCCACCGCTTCATTCCAAGGTCTCCATAGACACAAAAGCACATTCGGACCCATCCCCAGGGGTGTGCATTTCAACTCAGCATCCTCGGTATTTCCCCACAGATCCAGGAGATCTAAACTGTCTTGTTGCTAGGAGACAATTGGAATGCGAGGTGGGCTACCCAGCCATCCATCCTTAGAACCCTGCTCAGAATCATTGGCCTGGAGCCAAACAACAGGTCTCAATTGTCCTGCCGAAGACTCTCTGCAGTTTGGAGCTTCTCACAACTCCCATCATGGGAAAACCCCCATGGCCTCGTGATGCCCCCCCATTCATGAAGGGGCCATCAGGGACAGAAACTCCAACCTGAGCGATCGTCTGATCCTCGCACTGACTTCAGATGCACGAGATCTCGATTCAGGTCTGTAGATTGTGCCTGCCATGGCCTCACCCAGAAACCTAAGCCTAGCTTGTGTTCTCAGACTTTTGTCGTCAGACTACTGGCCCACATGGCCTCCAGTTTGGCAATCCAGAACTACAATGCAGCACTCTGCCTGCCCTCCAGATAAAAAACATTGTCCTCTGGGGCTACCCAGTAACCCCAAATGAGGATCAACCTGCACCGACCTTGGCTGTACCCCAAATACATAGGCTGACCGGGGCACTAATGCCCTTTCTGACACAGCCTGAGCCTGGACCCCCTGGCCCCTCCCAGACAGCTGGCCGCACACTGAGCACATCGAGCCGCCATGGCCTTAGGTCGTCATCTCTTCCCAACCTCGGTTTTCAGGTTTCAGAACCTAGACCTTATCTCCAATCACTGTCCATGTTGAAGGTGATGCAGAAATCAGAACTCCTTCCCCATGGCAAGAAACCTTGTGGTTGGCATGTTGTCCAACGTTCAGTGTCGTTGAAACCAGTGTGGCCCATGAGGCCCCGCCCATGCTCGCAGGCCACATTGGTCACAAACACACATTGTGACCCTCAGGCTGAGCCCAGTCCTCAAGTAAGGCCACTCAGTGGCTGGATGAAGAGATAGCATATTGGGCTTGCCATGCCCCTAGGCCCCAATTTTTAACCATAGTTCGGGTTGTCCCTTCAGTCTTCCCCACGGCTTGGCTTTGGAATTCCTCTTTTGGTGGGACACCTGAGGTAACAAAACTGAAATGAGTCCTCCCATCCCACAGATTGACGAAAAGCAATTGGGAATCGGGCCAAATCCTCAGAGAGGAAGATTCGTCCATGGCCCATGAGGCCTCCCCGACATTCCACGGCCATCACTGATACAAAATCCAGAGACAAAAGCCTGAGCAATCGCCACAGACTCGCACTTTCTTCATATCCTGTAGAGTTCTTCTCATGGTTTGTAGATCGGGCCTGCCATACCTACGTCCCCAAACCTAAGCTGAGTTTGTGTTTTCAGACTTCTGTCCTCAAAGTCTTGGGCCACACACCCTCCAGGCTGGGCCCCTGGAGCCACACATTAGGACTGTGCCTACCAATCCATGGGAATTCTGCCCATTCCATGGTCCAAAATCGTACAAATTAGGAGAAACCTCCAACGACCCTTAGGCCATCCCAATAGTGTGGGTCACCCGGAACAAACAAGGGGTGTCTGACACCAGCTGATAATCGACCTCCACTCATACCATAGATGGATGTCCCCAGAGAAGAAGATTGAACCAGACAGGACCCTAGGCCATAATAGGATCCATTGCTATGGGTTACAGGCATGTGTCCTCAAAAGCCTGATTCCAATACGAGCATAGGGGTTTTCCTGAGGCACCCATCAGAACTCTTCTCGTCTCCACAAGTAAACCTGTGCATGGGAGCCATGTCCAAAGCTTAGGAAAGTACTTCAGGTTGCCGGTGCCACCGCCCCATTCCAAGGCCCTCATGGACACAAAAACACATTAGGACACATCCTCAGGAAAGTCCATTTCAACTCAGCCACCGAGGTTGCTCCCGCAGAGCCATCAGATCTAAACTGTCTTGTTGCTAGGAGACAATTGGAATGCGAGGCGGGCTTCCCAGGCATCCATCCGCGAACGGTGCTCTGGAGTCATTCCATATGGGATGTCCTGGAGCTGTCCAACAGGTCTCAATTGTCCGGAAGAAGGAATCGTGGAAGGGGGCATCCCACAACTCCCAACGTGGGAAAACCTCAATGGTCTCGAGATTCCGCTCCCTTCATGAAGCGGCCGTCATGCTTAGAAACTCCCACTTGAGCCAATGTCTGATCCTCGCCCTGACTTCAGATGCATGAGATATTGGTTCAGATCTGCAGGGGGTACCTGCCGTGCCCTCGCCCTGAAACCCAAGTCTAGCTTGTCTTCTCAAACTTCCATCCTCACACTCCTGGCCCCAAATCCCTCAAGTTTGGCAATTCCGGACCCACAATGCAGCACTCTGCCTGCCCTCTAGAGAAAAAAATGATTGCCTCATGAGCTGCCCAGGCACCTTAAATGAGGGTAAACCTACACAGCACTCGACTTTACCCAAATTATATAGTCTAACCTGGGCACTAATGCACTGTCGAACACATCCTGAGCCCGGACCTCCTGACCAACACCCAGAAAGCTGACCGCACACTGAGCACATAAAACCCGCCATGGCCTTAGGTCATCATCTCTTCCCTACCTCAGTTTTCAGGCTTCAGAACCGAGACCTTATCTCTAATCACTGCCCAGGGGTGAGTCTGATGCAGAAATCAGAACTCCTCCTTACCCATGGCAAGAACCCTTGTGGTTGGCACGTTGTCCAACGATCAGTGTAGGAGAAACCCTGAGGCCCCGCCCATTCTTGAGTGCGACGAGGGCATACACACGCATTGTGACCCTCAGCATGAGTCCTGTCCTCTAGTAAGTCCTCTCAGTGGCTGGACCATTAGATGTCATAATGGGCTTGACATGTCCGTAGGCCCCAATTTTTAACCAGATTTCTGATTGTCCAGTCGCCCCTCCTAGGGCTCTACTCTGAAATCCCTCATTTGGTGGGACACCTGAGGTTAAAAAAGAAAACAACAACAACAACAAAATAAAACGGACTTCTTCCAGCCCACAGAATGACCCCAAACTCTTTGGACGGGGCCAAACCACCAGAGAGTAAGACTCGTCCATTTCCCATGAAGTCAACCAGAAATTCCACGACCATGAGTGACATGATATCCAGAGACAAAAACTTGAGAAGGAGCCTCACACTCGCCCTTCTTTCAAATCCCGAAAAGTTCTCCTCATGGTCTGTAGATCAGTCCTGCCATACCTATGACCCTAAACATAAGCCGAGTTTGTGTTTTCAGACAACTGTCCAAACAGCCCTGGCCTACACAACCTACAGGCTAAGGTCCCTGGAGCCAAACCTGAGGACTGTACTTGCCCTCTCCAGGGGAACTGTGTGTGCCCATTCCAATGGCCACAACCCTTCTAATAGGATAAACCTCCAAAGTCCCTGATCCATCTCAATAGTGGTGGCTTCCCAGGAAAAACAGGGGCAATCTGAGCCCTTCAGAGCACCTACCTGCACTCAGACCCATAGACAGATGTGCCCAGAGGTAAAAAGGAAAGAACAGGCCCCTAGGCACTAATCAGATCCATTGCTTTGGTTTCCAGGCATCTCTCCTCAGAGGCCTGGATTTCAAAAGCAGCATATAGCTGTTTCTTGACTCACCCAACAGAAATCATCTCATCTACACATGGAAAACTTGCACGTTGGAGCTGTGTCAAAGCCTCTGTTTAGGAGAACCCTTTAGGGCCCCAGTGCCACCGCTTCATTCCAAGGTCTCCTTAGACACAAAAGCACATTAGGACCCATGCCCAGGGGTGTCCATTTCAATGCAGCGTCCTCGGTTACTCCCCACAGATCCAGGAGAACTAACCTGTCTTGTTGCTAGGAGACAATTGGAATGCGAGGTGGCCTCCCAGCCATCCATCCTTAGAACCCTGCTCAGAATCATTGGCCTGGAGCCAAACAACAGGTGTCAATTGTCCTGCAGAAGACTCTCTGCAGTTTGGAGCTTCTCACAACTCCCATCGTGGGAAAACACCCATGGCCTCGTGATCCCCCCCATTCATGAAGGGGCCTTCAGGGACAGAAACTACAACCTGATCGATCCTCTGATCCTCGCCCTGACTTCAGATGCACGATATCTCAATTCATGTCTGTAGATTGTGCCTGTCATGGCCTCACCCAGAAACCTAAGCCTAGCTTGTGTTCTCAGACTTTTGTCGTCAGACTACTGGCCCACAAGCCCTCCAGTTTGGCAATCCAGAACTACAATGCAGCACTCTGCCTGCCCTCCAGATAAAAAACATTGTCCTCTGGGGCTACCCAGTAACCCCAAATGAGGATCAAACTGCACCGAACTTGGCTGTACCCCAAATACATAGGCTGACCAGGGCACTAATGCCCTTTCTGACACAGCCTGAGCCTTGACCCCTGGCCCCTCCCAGACAGCTGGCCGCACACTGAGCACATCGAGCCACCATGGCCTTAGGTCGTCATCTCTTCCCAACCTGGTTCCCAGGTTTCAGAACCTAGACCTTATCTCCAATCACTGCCCAAGTTGAAGGCGATGCAGAAATCAGAACTCCTTCCCCATGGCAAGAAACCTTGTGGTTGGCATGTTGTCCAACGTTCAGTGTCGTTGAAACCAGTGTGGCCCATGAGGCCCCGCCCATGCTCGCGGGCCACATTGGTCACAAACAAACATTGTGACCCTCAGGCTGAGCCCAGTCCTCAAATAAGGCCACTCAGTGGCTGGATGAAGAGATAGCATATTGGGCTTGCCATGCCCCTAGGCCCCAATTTTTAACCATAGTTCGGGTTGTCCCTTCAGTCTTCCCCACGGCTTGGCTTTGGAATTCCTCTTTTGGTGGGACACCTGAGGTAACAAAACTGAAATGAGTCATCCCATCCCACAGATTGACGAAAAGCAATTGGAAATCGGGCCAAATCCTAAGAGAGGAAGATTCGTCCATGGCCCATGAGGCCTCCCCGACATTCCACGTCCATCGCTGATACAAAATCCAGAGACAAAAGCCTGAGCAAGCGCCTCAGACTCGCACTTTCTTCATATCCTGAAGAGTTCTTCTCATGGTTTGTCGATCAGGCCTGCCATACCTACATCCCCAAACCTAAGCTGAGTTTGTGTTTTCAGACTTCTGTCTTCAAAGTCCTGGGCCACACACTCTCCAGGCTGGGGCCCCTGGAGCCACACATTAGGACTGTGCCTACCAATCCATGGGAATTCTGCCCATTCCATGGTCCAAAATCGTACATTTAGGAGAAACCTCTAAAGTCCCTGAGGCCATCCCAATAGTGTAGGTCGACCGGAACAAACAAGGGCTCTCTGAAACCAGCTGATAATCTACCTCCACTCATACCATAGACGGATGTCCCCAGAGAAGAAGATTGAACCAGACAGGACCCTAGGCCATAATAGGATCCCTTGCCTTCGTTTAAGGCATGTCTCCTCAAAAGCCTGAATTCAATACGAGCATGGGGATTTTCCTGAGGCAACCATCAGAACTCATCTTGTCTCCACAAGGAAACCTGTGCATGGGAGCTATATCAAAAGCTTAAGAGAGTACTTCAGGGTCCCGGTGCCACCGCCCCATTCCAAGGCCCTCATGGACACAAAAACACATTAGAACGCATCCTCAGGCAAGTCCATTTCAATTCAGCCACCCAGATTGCTCCCGCAGAGCCATCAGATCTAAACTGTCTTGTTCCTAGGAGAAAATTGGAATGCGAGGCGGGCTCCCAGGCATCCATTCTTGAACGGTGCTCTGGAGTCATTCCATATGGGATGTCCTGGAGCTGTCCAACATGTCTCAATTGTCCCGCAGAAGGAATCCTTGAAGGGGGCATCCCACAACTCCCAACGTGGGAAAACCTCAATGGCCTCGAGATTCTGCTCCCTTCATGAAGCGGCCTTCATGCACGGAAACTCCAACCTGAGGCAACGTCTGATCCTCGCCCTGACTTCAGATGCATGAGATATTGGTTCAGATCTGCAGGGGGTACCTACCGTGACCTCGCCCTGAAACCCAAGTATAGCTTGTCTTCTCAGACTTCCGTCCTCTCACTCCTGGTCCCGAAGCCCTCAAGTTTGGCAATTCCGGCCCCACAATGCAACACTCTGCCTGACTTCTAGAAAAAAAATTATTGCCTCATGAGCTGCCCAGGCACCTTAAATGAGGATAAACCTACACAGCACTCGACATTAACCAAATTATGTAGTCTAACCTGGGCACTAATGCACTGTCGGACACAACCTGAGGCCGGACCTCCTCACCAACACCCAGAAGGCTGACCACACACTGAGCACATAGGAACCGCCATGGCCTTAGGTCATCATCTCTTCCCTATCTCAGTTTTCAGACTTCAGAACTGAGACCTTATCTCCAATCACTGCCCAGGCGTGAGTGTGATGCAGAAATCACAATTCCTCCTTACCCATGGCAAGAAACCTTGCTGCTGGCAGTGAGTCAAACTTTCAGTGTAGGAGAAAACGGCATTGCCCATGAGGCCACGCCCATGCGTGAGGGCCGCCTTGGGCACAAACACAATTTGTGACCCACAGCGTGGGTACCTTATTCAAGTAACGCCTCTCAGTGACTAGACCAAGAGCCCTGATATGTGGCTTGCCATGCCCGTAGGCACACAGGACTAACAAGATGGTGTGTATTCTAGTTGAGGGAACCCACTGCTGTGCCCAAGAATCCCTCTCCTGGGGGGTCCCATGTGGCAGAAAACAGTACTCTTTCCTTCCCACACCAGGAACCCAAACACTTGGGAGCTTGGACAATCCCCCGTGAGGAAGGCTCTTCCTCGCCCCCTTAGGAAACCCCTACACTGACCGGCCACTCTGAACGCAACACCCAGAGACAAAAGCCTGAACGACTGCCTCGCATTCCCCTCCTTTGATATCCAGAGGATCTCCCCTCACGGAATGGAGATCAGGCCTGTCATTACCTTGGCCCCTAGCTGAGCCAAGTTTGCTTTTTCAGACATCTGTCCCCACCGCCATGGAAAACACAGCATTTAGGCTGGGCCCTCTAGAGCCATACCACAGGACCGTTCCTGCTCTCTCCTGGGAAACTGTGTCTATTCATTTGGCCACACACCTCCAGAATATGAGAACCCTCAAGGCCCCCGAGGACATCCCACTACTGGGAGCCTCCCTGGACACACAGGGGCTTTCGGACACAAGCGGAGCAGCTACCTCTACGAAGGCATGCACACAGATGTCAACAGAGATAGATATTTGAGTCGGAAAGGCCCTTAGGCCCTAACCTCAACAATCGCTTTGGTTTCCAGGTGAATCTCCTCAGAGGCTTTGGTTCGAAGAACAGGATATGGGGCTTTCCTGAGGCACTGAACAGAACTCCTCTCGTCTCCACATGGGAAGCTTCTTGTTGGAGCCTTGTCAAACACCTCAGGTTGGAGAATCCTGCAGTGTCCCTGAGCAACCTCCACATTCCAAGGTCTCCCAGGCCAACAAGCCACAGTAGGACTCATCATCAGGAGAGTCCATTTCAACTCTCCCCTCTGAGTAGCTCACCCAGGAGACCGCAGATTGAGCCTGCCTTTTCCTGACTAAAGAGTGGGAATATGAGGTGGCGTTCCCAGGCATCCATGCTTAGACACCTGCTCTCGAGTCTTTCCGTATGTGGCCTCCTGGAACCATCCAATAGGACTCGACTGTCGTGCAGAAGGTAACCTTCAGTTTTGGAGCAGTTCACAAATCCCATCGTAGGCAAAACTTTCTGGCCTCATGAAGCCCCCACACCCTTCAGGAAGAGGCCATGCTGGACAAAAACTCTAGCCTGAGGCACGTCTCATAGTTGACATGACCTCAGTGCAGGAGATCTCGATTCAGCCTCTGCAGAGTAGGCCTGCCGTGCCCTCGGTCCCAAACTTTACGCTAGCTTGTGTTTTCAGACTTCCTTCCTCACACTCCTGGCAAACAAGCCCTCCGGACTAGGAACTCCAGAACCACAACCCAGCCCAGTGTCTGCCCAACGGAAGAAAAACGTTTCCCTGTGGGGCTCTCCAGAAAACCCAGATGAGGATCAACCTGCTCGGGCCTCGACGGAACCTGAACTGGATAGGCTGCTCTGGGCACCCATGCTCTATCTGACACAGCCTGAAGCCAGACGTCCAGACAGAGAAGGAGACAGCTGGCCGCACACCCAGAACGTCGGACACGCCATGGTCTTATGCCGTCACCTCTTCCTAACCTTGGTTTTAAGATATCTGAACCTAGACATTATATCAATTCTCCACACAGCTGGGTATCGCAAGCACAAAACAGAACTCCTCCTTCCCCATGGCTGTCAAGCTTGCTCTTGGCATGGAGTCACACCTTCAGGGTGGGAGAAACCTTCATGGCTCCTGATGCCACGACCAAACTTGAGTGCTGCTTGGGCACAAATTCACACTGTGACCCTCAGCATGAGCCCCATGTCAAAGAAAGGCCTGTCAGGGCCTGGACCAAGAGCCCGCAGATGGGGCTTGCCAAGCCCCTATGCACCCAATCCTCACCAGGGTTTGAGTTTTCCAGTCGCCCCGCCCGTACCTGGGGCTCTGCTCTGGAATCCCTTTCTTGGAGAGACACATGAGCCAGACAACACTACTCCACCCTTCCCATAAAATGCCCCCAAAATCTTGGGAGCTGGGACAAATCCCCAGAGAGGGATACTCGTCCACAGTCCCTGAGGCCACCCATCCAATCCACGGCTATCCTGAACACAATATCCAGAGACAAAAGACTGAAGGAACGCCTCCCACTCGCCCTTGTTTCAGAGGCCCAGGAGCTCCCTCTCGGGCTGTACAACCGGCCTGCCATACCCTAGGCGCCACTCATAAGCTGAGTTTGAGTTTTCAGACTTCTGTGCCCACAGCCTGGACCCACACAACCTCCAGGCTAGGGCCTCTGGAGCCACAGCGAAAGATTGTGCCAGCCCTCTCCAAGGAAATTGTGCCCAATCCATTGACACAACCTTAGAGGTTAGGGAAAAGCTCCAAGTCCCCTGAGGCCATCAATAGTTTAGGCCACCCTGGACTAAGAGGGGCTCCCTGACACCAGCGGAGCAACTATCTTCACTTAGACTCTCAGACAGTGTCCCCAGAGATAGAAGGTTGAAATGTACAGGCCCCCAGGCTCTTATATGAACCTTAGCTTTGGTTTCCATGTGTCCGTCCTCAGAGGACTGTTTTCGTAGACCAGCACACGGGGCTTTTCCGAGTCACCAAACCAAACCTCTCTCGTCTCCACATGGGGAGCTTTCTTACTGGGGATGTATCAGACCCTTCAGGTAGGAGAGTTCCGCAGGGCCACTGAACAACCAGCACATTCCAAGGTCTCCATGGACCCAAACGCACATTATGACGCATCCTCAGGAGAGGCCATTTCAACTCAGCCCCCTGGGTCGCGTGTTCCAGAGGCCCCAGATCAAACATATCTTATCGCTAATGGCCAATTGGAATGCGAGGCATGCTGTACAGGGATCCATCCTTCAAACCCTACTCTCCAGTCCTTCCGTATGGTATGTCCTGGAGCCATGCAACAGGACTCGAATGTCCCGCAGAAGGAAACCTTGTGGTTTGGGGCAACCTCCAAACTCAGCGTGGGAAAACTTCCTTGGCCTCATGAGGCCCCCGCTTCATGAAGGTGCCAACATGGACACATACTCCAGCCTCAGCCAACGTCTGATCTTCAGCCTGACATCAGATGCAGGAGATTTTGATTCAGCCTCTGCAGAGTGGGCCTGCTCTGCCCTTGGCTCCAATCCTCACCCTAGCTTGTGTTTTCAGACTTCCGTCCTCACACTACTGGAACACAAACCCTCCCTACTGGGAATTCTGGGGCCACAATGAAGCACTCTGCCTGCCTCCCAGGAGAAAAACATTGTCTATGGTGCTGCCCAGAAACGCCAAATGAGGATCAAACAGCTTGGACCTCGTCAACATCCCAATTGCATAGGCTTCCTTAAACACTGATGCTCTGTCACAAATAGCCTGAGCCCAGACCTTCCAACAGACACCGACACAGCTGGCTGCACACCCAGCACATTGGACCCGCCACTGCCTTAGGCCACCATCCATTCCCAACCTGGGTTTTCAGTCATCGGAACCTAGACCTTATCTCCAATCCCTGCACAGGGGTAACCGGATGCACAAGTCAGAACCCTTCCTTCCCCATGGCAAGAAACCTTGCTGCTGGCAGTGACTCAAACCTTCAGTGTAGGAGAAAACGGCATGGCCCATGAGTCCACACCCATGCGTGAGGTCCGCCTTGGGCACAAACACATATTGAGACCCTCAGCGTGAGTAACTTATTCAAGTAACGCCTCGCAGTGACTGTACCAAGAGCCCGCATATGGGGCTTGCCATGCCCCTAGGCACCCAGAACTAACTAAATGGTGTGTATTCCAGTTGAGGAAACTGACTGCTGTGCTCTAGAGTCCCTCTCCTGGGGAGTCCCCTGTGGCAGAAAACAGTACTCTTCCCTTCCCACAGAATGAACCCAAACACTTGGGAGCTTGGAAAATCCCCGAGAGGAAGGCTCTTCCTCAGCCCCTGAGGCAACACCTACCCTGAAGGCCACTTTGAACGCAACTCCCAGAGACAAAAGCCTGAGCGACTGCCTCCCACTTGCCCTCCTGTGTTATCCAGAGGATCTCCCCTCATGGACTGGAGATTAGGCCTGCCATTACCTTGGCCCCTAGCTGAGCCAAGTTTGCTTTTTCAGACATCTGTCCCCACAGCCCTGGCAAACACAGCCTCTAGGCTGGGTCCTCTGGAGCCATACCAGGGGACCGTGCATGCTCTCTCCTGGGAAACTCTGTCCATTCCTTTGGCCACAAACCTCCAGAATATGAGAAACCTCAAGGCCCCCGAGGTCATCCCACTACTGGGAGCCTCCCTGGACACACAGGGGCATTCGGACACAA
The DNA here is from genome assembly GCF_964662115.1 of Mustela nivalis. NCBI lineage: Eukaryota > Metazoa > Chordata > Mammalia > Carnivora > Mustelidae > Mustela > Mustela nivalis. The sequence goes on from NW_028135098.1 coordinate 30,206, forward strand.
GCTGAGCAACTACCTCCACGAAGGCATGCACACAGATGTCCACAGAGATAGAAGGTTGAGCAGGACAGGCCCTTAGGCCCTAATCTCAACTCTTGCTTTGGTTTCCAGGTGTCACTCCTCAGAGGCTTTGGTTCGAAAAACAGGATATGGGGCTTTCCTGAGGCACTGAACAGAACTCCTCTCGTCTCCACATGGGAAGCTTCCTTGTTGGAGCCATGTCAAAAACCTCAGGTTGGAGAATCCTGCAGAGTCCCTGAGCCACCTCCACATTCCAAGGTCTCCCAGACCACCAAGCCACAGTAGGACTCATCTTCAGGAGAGTCCATTTCAACTCTCCCCTCTGGGTAGCTCACCCAGGAGCCCGCAGATTGAGCCTGACTTGTCCTGACTAAAGAGTGGGAATATGAGGTGGCGTTCCCAGGCATCCATGCTTAGACACCTGCTCTCAAGTCTTTCCGTATGGGGCCTCCTGGAACCATCCAATAGGACTCGACTGTCGTGCAGAAGGAAACCTTGAGGTTTGGAGTAGTTCACAAATCCCATCGTAGTCAAACCTCCCTGGCCTCATGAAGCCCCCACACCCTTCAGGAAGAGGCCATGCTGGACAAAAACTCTAGCCTGAGACACGTCTCATAGTTGACATGACCTCAGTGCAGGAGATCTCGATTCATCCTCTGCAGAGTGGGCCTGCCGTGCCCTCGGTCCCAAAACTTACGCTAGCTTGTGTTTTCAGTCTTCCTTCCTCACACTCCTGGCAAACAAGCCCTCCGGACTAGGAACTCCAGAACCACAACCCAGCCCAGTGTCTGCCCAACGGAAGAAAAACTTTTCCCTGTGGAGCTCTACAGAAAACCCAGATGAGGATTAACCTGCTCGGGCCTCGACGGTACCCGAAATGGATAGGCTGCTTTGGGCACTCATGCTCTGTCTGACACAGCCTGAAGCCAGACGTCCAAACAGACAAGGAGACAGCTGGCCGCACACCCAGCACTTTGGAAACGCCATGGTCTTATGCCGTCACGTCTTCCTGACCTTGGTTTTCATATATCTGAACCTAGACATTATATCAATTCTCCACACAGCTGGGTATCGCAAGCACCAAAAAGAACTCCTCCTTCCCCATATCTGTCAAGCTTGCTCTTGGCATGGAGTCACACCTTCAGGGTAGGAGAAACCTTCATGGCCCCTGATGCCACACCCAAAATGAGTGCTGCTTGGGCACAAATTCACACTGTGACCCTCAGCATGAGCCCCATGTCAAAGAAAGGCCTGTCAGGGCCTGGACCAAGAGCCCGCAGATGGGGCTTGCCAAGCCCCTATGCACCCAATCCTCACCAGGGTTTGAGTTTTCCAGTCGCCCCGCCCGTACCTGGGGCTCTGCTCTGGAATCCCTTTCTTGGAGAGACACATGAGCCAGACAACACGACTGCACCCTTCCCATAAAATGACCCCAAAATCTTGGGAGCTGGGACAAATACCCAGAGAGGGATACTCGTCCACAGTCCCTGAGGCCACCCCTCCAATCCACGGCTATCCCGGACACAACATCCAGAGACAAAAGCCTGAAGGAACGCCTCCCACTCGCCCTTGTTTCTGAGGACCAGGAGCTCCCTCTCGGGCTGTACATCCGGCCTCCCATACCCTAGGCGCCACCCATAAGCTGATTTTGTGTTTTTAGACTTCTGTGCCCACAGCCTGGACCCACACAATCTCCAGGCTCACGACCCGTTCCAAGGTCCTCATGGAAACAAACACAAACTAGGCCCCATCCTCAGGAATGTCCATTTCAACTCAACCACCCTGGTTGCTCCCGCAGAGCCATCAGATCTCAACTCTCTTGTTGCTAGGAATCAATTGGAATGTGAGGCGGGCTCCCTGGCTTCCATCCTCGAACGATGCTCTGGAGTCATTCCATAGGGGATGTCCTGGAGCTGCCCAACAGGTCTCAATTGTCCCGCACAAGGAATCCTTCAAGGGGTCATCCCACATCTCCCAACGTGGGAAAACCTCCATGGCCTTAGACTCCGCTTCATTCATGAAGGGGCAGTCATGCACAGAAACTCCAACCTGAGCCAACGTCTGATCCTCTCCGTGACTTCAGATGCTTGAGATATTGGTTCAGATGTGTAGGGGGTAACTGCCGTGCCCTTGGCCTGAAGCCCAAGTCTAGCTTGTGTTCTCAAACTTCTGTCCTCACACTCCTGGCCCAGAAACCCTCAAGTTTGGCAATTCTGGAACCACAATGCAGCACTCGGCCTGCCCTCTAAAAATAATAGCTTGCCTAATGAGATGCCCAGGCACCTCAAATGAGGATTAACCTAACGGCACTCGACTCTACCCAAATTATATAGTCTAACCTGGGAACTAATGCACTGTCTGACACAACCTGAGCCCGACCCTCCTGACCAACACCCAGGGAGCTGACTGCACACTGAGCACATCAGATCGCCATGGCCTTAAGTCGTCATCTCTTCCCAACTGCGGTTTTCAGGTTTCAGAACCTAACCTTATCTCCAACCACTGCCCAGTGTTGAAATGATGCGGAAATCAGAACTCCTTCCCCATGGCAAGAATCCTTGTGATTGGCATGTTGTCCAAAGTTCAGTGTAGTTGAAACCAGTGTGGTCCATGAGGCCCCGCCCATGCTCGTGGGCCACATTGGTCACAAACACACATTGTGACCCTCAGCCTGAGCCCATTCTTCAAGTAAGGCCCCTCAGTGGCTGGATGAAGAGACAGCATATTGTGCCTGCCATGCCCATAGGCCCCAATTTTTAACCATAGGTTGGGTTGTCCCTTCAATCTTCCCCAGGGCTCTGTTTTCGAATTCCTCTTTGGTTTGGACACCTGAGGTAACAAACCTGAAAGGAGACCTCCCATCCCACAGCTTGACGAAAAACAATTGGGACCAGGCCTAATCCACAGAGAGGAAGATTCGTCCATGGCCCATGGGGCCTCCCCACATTCCACGGCCATCGTTGATACGAAATTCAGAGACAAGCCTGAGCAAGCGCTTCAGACTCGCTCTTTCATTATATCCTGAAGTGTTCAACTCATGGTTTGTAGACTGAGCATGCCATACCTACATCCCCAAACCTAAGCTTAGTTTGTTTATTCGTACTTCTGTACTCAAAGTCCTGGGCCACACAACTCCAAGCTTGGGCCCCTTGAGCCACACATTAGGACTGTGCCTACGCCATGCATGGGAATTCTGCCCATTCCATTGTCCGAAATCGTACAAATTAGGAAAACCCACCAAACTCCCCGAGGCTATCCCAAAAGTGTAGGTCCCGGGACAAACATGGGCTGTCTGACACCAGCTGAGCATCCACCTCCACTCGTATCATAGAAGATGAACCCAGAGAAGAAGATTGAACCAGACAAAACCCTAGGCCATAATCGGATCCATTGCTTTGGTTTACAGGCATGTCTCCTCAAAAGCCTGGATTCCAATACCAGCATTGGGGGTTTCCTGAGGAACCCATCAGAACAAATCTCATCTCAAGGAAACTTGAGCATGGGAGCTATGTCAAAAGCTTAGGAGAATACTTCAGGGTCCCGGTGCCACCGCCCCATTTAAAGGCCTCCATGGACACAAACACCCATTAGGCCCCATCCTCAGGAAAGTCCATTTCAACTCAGCCACCCCAGCAGAGCCATCAGATCTCAACTGTCTTGTTGCTAGGAGACAATTGGAATGCGAGGCGGGCTTCCCTGGCATCCATCCTCGAACGGTGCTCTGGAGTCATTCCATATGGGATGTCCTGGAGCTGCGCAACAGTTCTCAATTGTCCCGCAGAATGCATCCTTGAAGGGGGCATCCCACAACTCCCAACGTGGGAAAACCTCCATGGCCTTGAGACTCCGCTCCATTCATGAATGGGAAGTCATGCACAGAAACTCCAACCTGAGCCAACGTCTGATCCTCGCCGTGACTTCAGATGCTTGAGATACTGGTTCAGATCTGCAGGGGGTACCTGCCATGCCCTCGGCCTGAAACCCAAGTCTAGTGGTGTTCTCAGACTTCTGTCCTCACACTCCTGGCCCAGAAGCCCTCAAGTTTGGCAATTCTGGACCCACAATGCAGCACTCTGCCTGCCCTCTAAAAAAAATATCTTGCCTAATGAGCTGCCCAGGCACCTCAAATGAGGATAAACCTAAACGGCACTCGACTGTACCCAAATTGTATAGTCTAACCTGGGCACTAATGCACTGTCTGACACAACCTGAGCCCGAAACTGCTGACCAACACCCAGGAAGCTGACCGCACACTGAGCGCATATGACCCGCCAAGGCATTAGGTCGTCATCTCTTCCCAACTGCGGTTTTCAGGCTTCAGAAACTAGACCTTATCTCCAACCACAGCCCAGGGTTTAAAATGATGCAGAAATCAGAACTCCTTCCCCATGGCTAGAAACCTTGTGATTGGCATGTTGTCCAAAGTTCAGTGAAGTTTAAACCAGTGTGGCCCATGAGGTCTCGCCCACGCTCTTGGGCCACATTGGTCAAAAAAACACATTGTGACCCTCAGCCTGAGCCCAGTCCTCAAGTAAGGCCTCTCAGTGGCTGGATTAAGAGACAGCATATTGGGCCTGCCATGTCCCTAGGCCCCCATTTTTAACCATAGTTTGGGTTGTCCCTTCACTCTTCCCCAGGGCTCCTCTTTGGAATTCCTCTTTGGTTGGGACACCTGAGGTAACAAACCTGAAAGGAGACATCCATTCCAACAGATTGACGAAAAACAATTGGGACTGGGCCATATCCACAGAGAGGAAGATTCGTCCATGTCCCATGAGGCCTCCCCGACATTCCACAGCCATCGTTGATACAAAATCCAGAGACAAAAGCCTGAGCAAGTGCATCAGACTCGCTCATTCTTTATATCCTGAAGAGTTCTTCTCATGGTTTGTAGATTGGGACTGCCATAACTATGTCCCCAAACCTAAGCTCAGTTTGTGTTTTCAGACTTCCTCCCTCAATGTCCTGGGCCCCACACCCTCCAGGATGGGGCCCCTGGAGCCACACATTAGGACGCTGTCTACTTAATCCATGGGAATTCTGCCCATTCCATTGTCCAAAATCGTACAAATTAGGAGAACCCTCCAAAGTCCGCGAGACCATCCCAATAGTGTAGGTCTCCCGGGACAAACAAGGGCGGTCTGACACCAGCTGACCGTCTACCTCCACTCATACCATAGATGGATGTCCCCAGAGAAGAAGATGGAACCAGACAGGACCCTAGGCCATATTCGGATCCATTGCTTTGGTTTACAGGCATGTCTCCTCAAAAGCCTGGATTCCAATTCCAGCATAGGGGGTTTCCTGAGGCACCCATCAGAACAAATCTCGTCTCCACAAGGAAACTTGTGCATGGGAGCTATGTCAAAACCTTTGGAGAATACTTCAGGGTCCCCGTGCCACTGCCCCATTTCAACGTCCCCATGGACACAAACACCCATTAGGCCCCATCCTCAGGAAAGTCCATTTCAACTCAGCCACCCCAGCAGAGCCATCAGATCTCAACTGTCTTGTTGCTAGGAGACAATTGGAATGCGAGGCGGGCTTCCCTGGCATCCATCCTCGAACGGTGCTCTGGTGTCATTCCATATGGGATGACCTGGAGCTCCCCAACAGGCCTCAATTGTCCCGCACAAGGAATCCTTGAAGGGGGCATCCCACAACTCCCAACGTGGGAAAACCTCCATGGCCTTGATACTCCGCTCCGTTCATGAAGGGGAAGTCATGCACAGAAACTCCAACCTGAGCCAACGTCTGATCCTCGCCGTAACTTCAGATGCTTGAGATATTGGTTCAGATCTGCAAGGGGTACCTGCCATGCCCTCGTCCTGAAGGCCAAGTCTAGCTTGTGTTCTCAGACTTCTGTCCTCACACCCTTGGCCCAGAAGCCCTCAAGTTTGGCAGTTCTGGACCCACAATGCAGCACTCTGCCTGCCCTCTAGAAAAAATATCTTGCCTAATGAGCTGCCCAGGCACCTCAAATGAGGATAAACCTACACGGCACTCGACTGTACCCAAATTATATAGTCTAACCTGGGCACTAATGCACTGTCTGACACAACCTGAGCCCGAAACTGCTGACCAACACCCAGGCAGCTGACCGCACACTGAGCGCATATGACCCGCCAAGGCATTAGGTCGTCATCTCTTCCCAACTTCGGTTCAGCTTCGGAACCTAGACCTTATCTCCAACTACAGCCCAAGGTTTAAAATGATGCAGAAATCAGAACTCCTTCCCCATGGCTAGAAACCTTGTGATTGACATGTTGTCCAAAGTTCAGTGTAGTTGAAACCAGTGTGGCCCATGAGGTCTCGCCCACGCTCTCGGGCCACATTGGTGAAAAACACACATTGTGTCCCTCAGCTTGAGCCCAGTCTTCAAGTAAGGCCTCTCAGTGGCTGGATGAAGAGACAGCATATTGGGCCTTCCATGCACCTAGGCCCCAATTTTTAACCATAGTTTGGGTTGTCCCTTCACTCTTCCCCAGGGCTCTGCTTTCGAATTCCTCTGGTTGAGACACCTGAGGTAACAAACCTGAAAGGAGACATCCATTCCCACAGATTGACGAAAAACAATTGGGACTGGGCCAAATCCACAGAGAGGAAGATTCGTCCATGGCCCATGAGGCCTCCCCACATTCCACGGCCATCGTGATACAAAATCCAGAGACAAAAGCCTGAGCAAGCGCATCAGACTCGCTCATTCTTTATATCCTGAAGAGTTCTTCACTTGGTTTGTAGATTGGGCCTGCCATACCTATGTCCCTAAACCTAAGCTGAGTTTGTGTTTTCAGACTTCCTCCCTCAAAGTCCTGGGCCCCACACCCTCCAGGCTGGGGCCCCTGGAGCCACACATTAGGACTGTGCCTACCCCATGCATGGGAATTCTGCCCATTCCATTGTCCAAAAAAGTACAATTTAGGAGAACCCTCCAGAGTCCCCGAGGCCATCCCAATAGTGTAGGACTCCCGGGACAATCAAGGGCGGTCTGACACCAGCTAAGCATCCACTTCCACTCATACCATAGATGGATGAACCCAGAGAAGAAGATTGAACCAGACAGGACTCTAGGCCATATTCGGATCCATTGCTTTGGTTTACAGGCATGTCTCATCAAATGCCTGGATTCCAATACCAGCATAGGGTATTCCCTGAGGCAACCATCAGAACAAATCTGGTCTTCAGAAGGAAACTTGTGCAAGGCAGCCATGTCATAAGCTTAGGAGAATACTTCAGGGTCACGGTGCCTCCACCCCATTCCAAGGCCCCCATGGACATAAACACTCATTAGGCCCCATACTCAGGAAAGTCCATTTCAACTCAGCCACCCCAGCAGAGCCATCAGATCTCAACTGTCTTGTTGATAGGAGACAATTGGAATGTGAGGCGGGCTTCCGGGCATGCATCCTCTAACAGTGCTCTGGAGTCATTCCATATGTGATGTCCTGGAGCTGCCCAACAGGTCTCAATTGTCCCGCACAAGGAATCCTTGAAGGGGGCATCCCACAACTCCCAATGTGGGAAAACCTCCATGGCCTTGAGTCTCTGCTCCGTTCATGAAGGGGCAGTCATGCACAGAAACTCCAAACTGACCAACGTCTGATCCTCGCCGTGACTTCAGATGCTTGAGATATTTGTTCAGATCTGCAGGGGGTACCTGCCGTGCCCTCGGCCTAAAGCCCAAGTCTAGCTTGTGTTCTCAGACTTCTGTCCTCACACTCCTGGCCAAGAAGCCCTCAAGTTTGTCAATTCCGGACCCAAAATGCAGCACTCTGCCTGCCCTCCAAAAAGAATATATTGCCTAATGAGCTGCCCAGGCACCACAAATGAGAATCAACCTACACGGCACTCGACTGTACCCAAATTATATTGTCTAACCTGGGCACGAATGCACTGTCTGACAAAACCTGAGCCCGAAACTGCTGACCAACACACAGGCAGCTGACCGCACACTGAGCAGGTCCGACCCGCCATTGCCTTAGGTCGTCATCTCTTCCCAACAGCGGTTTTAAGGCTTCAGAACCTAGACCTTATCTCCAACCACTGCCCAGGGTTGAAACTGATGCAGAAATCAGAACTCCTTCCCCATGGCTAGAAACCTTGTGTTTGGCATGTTGTCCAAAGTTCAGTGTAGTTGAAACCAGTGTGGCCCATGAGGTTCGCCCACGCTCTTGGGCCACATTGGTCAAAAACACACATTGTGACCCTCAGCCTGAGCCCAGTCCTCAAGTAAGGCCTCTCAGTGGCTCGATGAAGAGACAGCATATAGGGCCTGCCATGCCCCTAGGCCCCAATTTTTAACCATAGTTTGGGTTGTCCCTTCACTCTTCCCCAGGGTTCTGCTTTGGAATTCCTCTATGGTGGGGACACCTGAGGTAACAAACCTGAAAGGAGACATCCATTCCCACAGATTGACGAAAAACAATTGGGACTGGGACAATAAAAAGAGAGGAAGATTCGTCCATGGCCCATGAGGCCGCCGCACATTCCACGGCCATCGTTGATACGAAATCCAGAGACAAAAGCCTGAGCAATGGCCTCAGACTCTCTCTTTCTTCATATCCTGAAAGTTCTTCTCATGGTGTGTACATTGGGCCTGCCATACCTACGTCTCAAAACCTAAGCTGAGTTTGTGTTTTCAGACTTCTGTCCTCAAAGTCCTGGTCCACACACCCTCCATGCTGGGGCCCCTGGAGCCACACTTTAGGACTGTGCCTACCCAATCCATGGGAATTTTGCCCATTCCATTGTCTAAAATCGTACAAGTTAGGAGAACCCATCAAAGACCCCGAGGCCATCAGAATAGTGTAGTTCTCCCGGGTCAAACAAGGGCAGTCTGACACCAGGAGACCGTCTACCACCACTCATACCATAGATGGATGTCCCCACAGAAGAAGATGGAACCAGACAGGACCCTAGGCCATATTCGGATCCATTGTTTGGTTTACAGGCATGTCCCCTCAAAAGCCTGGATTCCAATTCCAGCATAGGGGGTTTCCTGAGGCACCCATCAGAACAAATCTCGTCTCCAGAAAGAAACTTGTGCATGGGAGCTATGTCAAAAACTTAGGAGAATACTTCAGGGTCCCGGTGCTACCGCCCCATTCCAAGGCCCTCATGGACACAAACACACATTAGGCCCCATCCTCAGGAAAGTCCATTTCAACTCAGCCACCCCGGTTGCTCCCGCAGAGTCATCCGATCTCACATGTCTTGTTGCTAGGAAAATTGGAATGCGAGGCGGGCTTCCCTGGCATCCATCCTCGAACAGTGCTCTTGAGTCATTCCACATGGGATGTCCTGGAGCTGCCCAACAGGTCTCTATTGTCCTGCAGAAGAAATCCTTGAAGGGGGCATCCCACAACTCCCAACGTGGGAAAACCTGCATGGCCTTGAGTTTCCGCTTCATTCATGAAGGGGCAGTCATGCACAGAAACTCCAAACTGAGCCAAAGTCTGATCTTCACCGTGATTTCAGATGCATGAGATATTGGTTCAGATCTGCAGGGGGTACCTGCCGTGTCCTCGGCCTGAAGCTCAAGTCTAGCTTGTGTTCTCAGTCTTCTGTCCTCACACTCCTTGCCCAGAAGCCCTCAAGTTTGGCAATTTCGGACCCACAATGCAGCAATCTGCCTGCCCTCTAGAAAAAATAACTTGCCCCATGAACTTCCCAGGACCTCAAGTGAGGATAAACCTACACGGCACTCGACTGTACCCAAATTATATAGTCTAACCTGAACACTAATGCACTGTCTGATTACACCTGAGCCAGAACGTCCTGACCAACACCCAGGCAGCTGATCGCACACTGAGCATATCAGACCCGCCATGGCCTTAGGTCGTCATCCCTTCCCATCTGTGGTTTTCCGGCTTCAGAACCTAGACGTTATCTCCAACCACTGCCCAGGGTTGAAAATGATGCAGAAATCAGAACACCTTCCCCATGGCAAGAAACCTTGTGATTGGCATGTTGTACAAAGTCCAGTGTAGTTGAAACCAGTGTGGCCCATGAGGCCCAGGCCATGCTCGCGGGCCACATTGGTCACAAACACAAATTGTGACCCTCAGCCTTAGCCCAGTACTCAAGTAACGCCTCTCAGTGGCTGGATGAAGAGACAGCATATTGGGCCAACCATGCCCCCAGGCCCCAAATTTTAACCATAGTTTCGGTTGACCCTTTACTCTTCACCAGGGCTCTGCTTTGGATTTCATCTTTGGTTGGGACACCTGAGGTAAAAAACCTGAAAGGAGACCTCCCATCTTACAATTGACGAAAAACAATTGGGACTGGGCCAAATAAACAGAGAGGAAGTTTCGTCCATGGCCCATGAGACCTCTCCACATCCACGGCCATCGTTGATACAAATTCCAGGGACAAAAGCCTGAACAAGTGCCTCAGACTCGCTCTTTCTTCATATCCTGAAGAATTCTTCTCATGGTTTTTAGATTGGGCCTGCCATACATACGTCCCCAAACCTAGGCTGAGTTTGTGTTTTCAGACTTCTGTCCTCAAAGTCCTGGGCCACACTCCCTCCAGGCTGGGGCCCCTGGAGCCACACATTAGGAGTGTGCCTACCCAATCCATGGGAATTATGCCCACTCCATTGTCCAAAATCGTACAAATTAGGAGAACTCTCCAAAGTCCCCGAGGCCATCCCAATAGAGTAAGTCTCCGGGGACAAACAAGGGCGGTCTGAAACCAGGGGAGCATCTACCTCCACTCATTCCATAGATGGATATCCCGAGAGAAGAAGATTGAACTAGACAGGACCGTAGGCCATAATTGGATCCATTGCTTTGGTTTACAGGCATGTCTCCTCAAAAGCCTGGATTGCAATACCAGCATAGGAGTTTTCCTGAGGCACCATCAGAATAAATCTCGTCTCCACAAGGAAACTTGAGCATGGGAGCTATGTCAAAAGCTTAGGAGAATACTTCATGGTCCCAGTGCCACCGCCCCATTGCAAGGCCCTCATGGACACAAACACACATTAGGCCTCATCCTCAGGAAAGTCCATTAAAACTCAGCCACCCCTGTTGCTCCCTCAGAGCCATCCGATCTCAACTGTCTTGTTGCTAGGAGACAATTGGAATGCGAGGCGGGATTCCCGGGCATCCAACCTCGAACGGTGTTCTGGAGTCACTGCATATGGGATATCCTGGAGCTGCCCAACAGGTCTCTATTGTCCCGCAGAAGGAATCCTTGAAGGGGCCATCCAACAACTCCCACGTGGGAAAACCTCCATGGCCTTGAGTTTCCGCTCCGTTCATGAAGGGGCAGCATGCACAGAAACTCCAACCTGAGCCAACGTCTGATCCTCGCCGTGACTTCAGATGCATGAGATATTGGATCAGATCTGCAGGGGGTACCTGCCATGCCCTCGGCCTGAAGCCCAAGTCCATCTTGTGTTCTCAGACTTCTGTCCTCTCACTCCTGGTCCAGAAGACCCCAAGTTTGGCAATTCCGGACCCACAATGCAGCACTCTGCCTGCCCTCTAGAAAAAATATCTTGCCTAATGAGCTGCCTAGGCACTTCAAATGAGGATAAACCTACAAGGCACACGACTGTACCCAAATTATATAGTCTACCTGAACACTAATGCACTGTCTGATACCACCAGAGCCCGAACCTCCTGACCAACACCCGGGCAGCTGACCACACACTGAGCACATCAGACCCGCCATGGCCTTAGGACGTCATCTCTTCCCAACTGCGGTTTTCAGTCTTCAGAACCTAGACCTTATCTCCAACCACTGCCCAGGGTTGAAAATGATTCAGAAATCAGAACTCCGTCCCCATGGCAAGAGACCTTGTGATTGGCATGTTGTCCAAAGTTCAGTGTAGTTGAAACCAGTGTGGCCCATGGGACCCTGCCCATGCTCGCGGGACACATTCGTCACAAACACACATTGTGACACTCAGCCCTAGCCCAGTCCTCAAGTAAGGCCTCTCAGAAGCTGGATGTCTAGACAGCAGATTGGGCTTGCCATGCCCCTAGGCCCCAAATTTAACCATAGTTTGGGTTGTCCCTTCACTCTTCCCTGGGTTCTGCTTTGGAATTCCTCTTTTGTTGGGACACCTGAGGTAACAAACCTGAAAGGAGAACTCCCATCCCACAGTTTGACGAAAAACAATTGGGATCGGGCCAAATCCACAGGGAGGAAGATTCGTCCATGGCCCATGAGGCCTCCCCACATTCCACGGCCATCGTTGATACAAAATCCAGAGACAAAAGCCTGAGCAAGCGCCTCTGACTCGCTCTATCTTCATATCCTGAAGATTTCTTCTCATGGCTTTTTAGATTGGGCCTGCCATACTAAGTCCTCAAACCTAAGCTGAGTTTGTGTTTTCAGACTTCTGTCCTCAAAGTCCTGGGCAAAACGCCCTCCTGGCTGGGGCCCCTGGAGCCACACATTAGGACTGTGCCTACCCAATCCATGGGAATTCTGCTCATTCCATTGTCCAAAGTCGTACAAATTAGGAGAACCCTCCAAAGTCCCTGAGGCCATCCCATTAGTGTAGGTCTCTGGGGACAAACAATGGCGGTCTGACGCCAGCTGAGGATCTACCTCCACTCATACCATGGATGGATGTCCCCAGAGAAGATTAAACCAGACAGGAGCCTAGGCCATAATCGGATCCATTGCTTTGGTTTACAGGCATGTCTCCTCCAAACCATGGATTCCAATACCAGCATAGGGCGTTTCCTGAGGAACCCATCAGAATAAATCTCGTCTCCACAAGGAAACTTGTGCATGGGAGCTATGCCAAAAACGTAGGAGAATACTTCAGGGTCCCGGTGCCACCGCCCCATTCCAAGGCCCTCATGGACACAAACACACATTAGGCCCCATCTTCAGGAAAGTCCATTTCAACTTAGCCACCACGGTTGCTCCCGCAGAGCCATCCGATCTCAACTGTGTTGTTGCTAGGAGACAATTGGAATGCGAGGCAGGCTTCCCTGGCATCCAAACTCGAACGGTGCTCTGGAGTCATTCAATATGGGTTCACCTGGAGCTGCCCTACAGGTCTCCATTGTACCGCAAAAAGAATCCTTGAAGGGGGCATCCCACAACTCCCAACGTGGGAAAACCTCCATGGCCTTGAGATTCCGCTCCGTTCATGAAGGGGCAGTCATGCACAGAAACTCCAAACTGAGCCAACTTCTGATCCTCGCCGTGACTTCAGATGCATGAGATATTGGTTCAGATCTGCAGGGGGTACCTGCCGTGCCCTCGGCCTGAAGCCCAAGTCTAGCTTGTGTTCTCAGACTTCTGTCCTCACACTCCTGGTCCAGAAGCCCTCAAGTTTGGCAATTCCGGACCCACAATGCAGCACTCTGCCTGCCCTCTAGAAAGAATACCTTGCCTAATGAGCAGCCCAGGCACCTCAAATGAGGTAAAAACTACACGGCACTCGACTGTACGCAAATTATATAGTCTAACCTGGGCACTAATGCACTGTCTGACACACCCTGAGCCCGAGCCTCCTGAACAACACCCAGGCAGCTGACCGAACAGTGAGCACATAAGACCCGCCAAAGCCTTAGGTTGTCATCTCTTCCCAACTGCGATTTTCAGGCTTCAGAACCTAGACCTTATCTCCAACCACTGCCCAGGGTTGAAAATGATGCAGAAATCAGAACACCTTCCCCATGGCAAGAGACCTTGTGATTGGCATCTTGTCCAAATTTCAGTGTAGTTGAAACCAGTGTGGCCCATGAGGCCCCACCCATGCTCCCGGGCCACATTGATCACAAACACACATTGTGACCATCAGCCCTAGCGCAGTCCTCAAGTAAGGCCTCTCAGAAGCTGGATTTCTAGACAGCATATTGCGCCTGCCATGCCACTAGGCCCCAATTTTTAACGATAGATTGGCTTGTCCCTTCACTCTTCCCCAGGGCTCTGCTTTGGAATTCCTCTTTTGTTGGGACACCTGAGGTATCAAACCTGAAAGGAGACCTCCTATCCCACAGCTTGACTAAAAACAATTGGGACCGGGCCATATCCACAGAGAGGAAGATTGGTATATGGCCCATGAGGCCTCCCCACATTCAACGGCCATCGTTGACACAAAATCCAGAGACCAAATCCTGAGCAAGCGTTTCAGACTTGCTCTTTCTTCATATCCTGAAGAGTTCTTCTCATGGTTTTTAAATTGGGCCTGCCATATTTACGTCCCCAAACCTAAGCTGAGTTTGTGTTTTCAGACTTCTGTCCTCAAAGTCCTGGGCCACACACCCTCCAGGCTGGGGCGCCTGAAGGCACTCATTAGGACTGTTCCTAACCAATCAATGGGAATTCTGCCCACCCCATTGTCCAAAATCGTACAAATTAGGAGAACCCTCCATATTCCTGAGGCCCACCCTATAGTGCAGGTCTCCCGGGACAAACAAGGGCAATCTGACACCAGCTGAGCATCTACGTCCACTCATACCATAGATGGATGTCCCCAGACTAAAAGCTTGAACCAGACAGGCCCTAGGCCGTAATTGGATCCATTGATTTTGTTTACAGGCATGTCTCCTCAAAAGCCTGATTCCAATACGAGCATAGTGGGTTTCCTGAGGCACCAAGAGGAACAAATCTCGTCTCCACAAGGAAAGTTGTGCATGAGAGCTATGTCAAAAGCTTAGGAGAATTATTCAGGGTCCCGGTGCTACTGCCCCATTCCAAGGCCCTCATGGACACAAACACACATTAGGCCCCATCCTAAGGAAAGTCCATTTCAACTCAGCCACCCCGGTTGCTCCCGCAGAGTCATCCGATCTCACATGTCTTGTTGCTAGGAAAATTGGAATGCGAGGCGGGCTTCCCTGGCATCCATCCTCGAACAGTGCTCTTGAGTCATTCCACATGGGATGTCCTGGAGCTGCCCAACAGGTCTCTATTGTCCCGCAGAAGGAATCCTTGAAGGGGGCATCCCACAACTCCCAACGTGGGAAAACCTGCATGGCCTTGAGTTTCCGCTTCATTCATGAAGGGGCAGTCATGCACAGAAACTCCAAACTGAGCCAAAGTCTGATCTTCACCGTGATTTCAGATGCATGAGATATTGGTTCAGATCTGCAGGGGGTACCTGCCGTGTCCTCGGCCTGAAGCTCAAGTCTAGCTTGTGTTCTCAGACTTCTGTCCTCACACTCCTTGCCCAGAAGCCCTCAAGTTTGGCAATTTCGGACCCACAATGCAGCACTCTGCCTGCCCTCTAGAAAAAATAACTTGCCCCATGAACTGCCCAGGACCTCAAGTGAGAATAAACCTACACGGCACTAGACTGTACCCAAATTATATAGTCTAACCTGAACACTAATGCACTGTCTGATTACACCTGAGCCAGAACGTCCTGACCAACACCCAGGCAGCTGATCGCACACTGAGCATATCTGACCTGCCATGGCCTTAGGTCGTCATCCCTTCCCATCTGTTTTTTTCAGGCTTCAGAACCTAGACCTTATCTCCAAACACTGCCCAGGGTTGAAAATGACGCAGAAATCAGAACACCTTCCCCATGGCAAGAGACCTTGTGATTGGCATGTCGTACAAAGTCCAGTGTAGTTGAAACCAGTGTGGCCCATGAGGCCCAGGCCATGCTCACGGGCCACATTGGTCACAAACACAAATTGTGACCCTCAGCCTGAGCCCAGTACTCAAGTAAGGCCTCTCAGTGGCTGGATGAAGAGACAGCATATTGGGCCGGCCATGCCCCCAGGCCCCAATTTTTAACCATAGTTTGGGTTGTCCCTTTACTCTTCCCCAGGGCTCTGCTTTGGAATTCATCTTTGGTTGGGACACCTGAGGTAAAAATCCTGAAAGGCGACCTCCCATCTTACAATTGATGAAAAACAATTGGGACTGGGCCAAATAAACAGAGAGGAATTTTCGTCCATGGCCCATGAGACCTCTCCACATTCCACGGCCATCGTTGATACAAATTCCAGGGACAAAAGCCTGAACAAGTGCCTCAGACTCGCTCTTTCTTCATATCCTGAAGAATTCTTCTCATGGTTTTTAGATTGGGCCTGCCATACATACGTCCCCAAACCTAAGCTGAGTTTGTGTTTTCAGACTTCTGTCCTCAAAGTCCTGGGCCACACTCCCTCCAGGCTGGGGCCCCTGGAGCCACACATTAGGACGTCATCTCTACCCAACTGCGGTTTTCAGTCTTCAGAACCTAGACCTTCATGAAGGGGCAGTCATGCACAGAAAATCCAACCTGAGCCAAAGTCTGATCCTCGCCGTGACTTCAGATGCATGAGATATTGGTTCAGATCTCCACGGGGTACCCGCCGTGCCTCGGCCTGAAGCCCATGTCTAGCTTGTGTTCTCAGACTTCTGTCCTCACACTCCTGCCCAGAAGCCCTCTAGTTTGGCAATTCCGGACTCACAATGCAGCACTCTGCCTGCGCTCTAGAAAAAATATCTTGCCTAATGAGCTGCCCAGGCACCACAAATGAGGATAAACCTACACGGCACTCGACTGTACCCAAATTATATAGTCTAACCTGGGCACTATTGCACTCTCTGACACAACTTGAGCCAGAAATCCTGAACAACACCCAGCCCGCTGACCGTAAACTGAGCCCATCAGGCCTGCCATAGCCTTAGGTCGTCATCTCTTCCGAACTGCGGTTTTCAGGCTTCAGAACCTAGACTTTATTTCCAAACTCTGCCACGGGTTGAAAATGATGCAGAAATCAGAACACCTTCCCCATGGCAAGAGACCTTGTGATTGGCATGTTGTCCAAAGTTCAGTGCAGTTGAAACCAGTGTGGCCCATGAGGCGCCACCCATGCTCGTGGGCCACATTGGTCCCAAACACACATTGACCCTCAGCCTGAGCCCAGTACACTAATAAGGCCTTTCAGTGGCTGGATGAAGAGACAGCATATTGGGCCTGCCATGCCCCTAGGCCCCAATTTTTAACCATAGTTTGGGCGGTCCCTTCACTCTTCCCCAGGGCTCTAATATGGAATTCCTCTTTGCTTGGGACACCTGAGGTAACAAACCTGAAAGGAGACCTCCGATCCCACAGATTGACTAAAAACAATATGACCGGGCCAAATCGACAGAGAGGAAGAATCGTCCATGGCGCATGAGGCCTCCCCACATTCCACGGCCATTGTTGACACAAAATCCAGAGACCAAAGCCTGACCAAGCGCCTCAGACTCGCTCTTTCTTTATATCCTGAAGAGTTCTTCTCATGATTTGTAGATTGGGCCTGCCATACCTACGTCCCCAAACCTAAGCTGAGTTTGTGTTTTCAGACTTCTGTCCTCAAAGTCCTGGGCCGCACACCCTCCAGGCTGGGGCCCCTGGAGCCACACATTAGGACTGTGCCTACACAATCCATGGGAATTCTGCCCATTCCATTGTCCCAAATCGTACAAATTAGGAGAAACCTCCAAAGTCCCCGAGGCCATCCTAATAGTGTAGGTCTCCGGGGACAAACAAGGGCGGTCTGACACCAGCTGAGCATCTACCTCCACTCATACCATAGATGGATGTCCCCAGAGAAGAAGAATGAACCAGACAGGACCCTAGGCCATAATCGGACCCATTGCTTTGGTTTACAGGCATGTGTCCTCAAAAGCCTGGATTCCAATACCAGCATAGGGGGTTTCCTGAGGCACCCATCAGAACAAATCTCGTCTCCACAAGGAAACTTGTGCATGGGACCTATGTCAAAAGCTTAGGAGAATACTTCAGTTTCCCGGTGCCACCGCCCCATTCCAAGCCCTCATGGACACAAACACACATTAGTTCCTATCCCCAAGAAAGTCCATTTCAACTCAGCCAACCCGGTTGCTCCCGCAGAGTCATCCGATCTCAACTGTCTTGTTGCTAGGAGAACATTGGAATGCTTGGCGGGCTTCCCTGGAATCCATTCTCCAACGGTGCTCTGGATTCATTCCATATGGAATATCCTGGAGCAGCCAAACAGGTCTCAATAGTCCCGCAGAAGGAATCGTTGAACGGGGCATTCCACCACTTCCAACGTGGGAAAACCTTCATGGCTTTGAGATTTTGCTCCGTTCATGAAGGGGCCGTCATGCACAGAAACTCCAACCTGAGCCAACGACTGATTCTCGCTGTGACTTCAGATGCATTACATGTTGGTTCAGATCTGCAGGGGGTACCTGTCGTGCCCTCGGCATGAAGCCCAAGTCTAGCTTGTGTTCTCATACTTCTGTCCTCACACTCCTGGCCCAGAAGCCCTGGAGTTTGGCAATTCCGGACCCACAATGCAGCACTCACCTGCGCTCTTGAAAAAATATCTTGCCTGATCAGCTGCCCAGGCACCTCAAATGAGGATAAAACTAAGAGGCACTCGACTGTACCCAAATTATATAGTCTAACCTGAGCACTAATGCACTCTCTGACACAACCTGAGCCAGAACCGCCTGACCAACACAAAGGCAGCTGACCGCACAGTGAGCTCATCAGACCTGGCATGGCCTTGGGTCGTCATCTTTTCCCAACTGCGGTTTTCAGGCTTCAGAATCTAGACATTATCTCCAACCACTGCCCAGGGTTGAAAATGATGCAGAAATCAGAAATCCTTCCCCATGGCAAGAGACCTTGTGATTGTCATGTTGTCCAAAGTTCAGTGTAGTTGAAACCAGTGTGGCCCATGAGGCCCCGCCCATGCTCGCGGGCCACATTGGTCAAAAACACACATTGTTACCCTCAGCCTGAGCCCAGTCCTCAAGTAAGGCCTCTCGGTGGCTGGATGAAGAGACAGCATATTGGGCCTGCCATGCCCCTAGCGCCCAATATTTTACCATTGTTTGGGTAATCTCTTCAATCTTCCCCAGGGCTCTGCTTCAGAATTGCTCTTTTGTTCGACACCTGAGGTAATAAACCTGAAAGGAGACCTCCCATCCCACAGATTGACGAAAAACAATTGGGACCGGGCCAAATCCACAGACAGAAAGATTCGTCCATGGTCCATGAGGACTCCACACATTCCACGGACATCGGTGATAAAAAATCCAGAGACAAAAGTCTGAGCAAGTGCCTCAGACTCGCTCTTTCTGCATATCCTGAAGAGTTATTCTCATGGTTTGTAGATTGGGCCTGCCATACCTTCGTTCCCAAACATAAGCTGAGTTTGTGTTTTCAGACTTCGTCCTCAAAGTCCTGGGCCACACACCCTCCAGGCTGGGGCCCCTGGATCCACACATTAGGACTGTGCCTACCCAATCCATGGGAATTCTGCCCATTCCATTGTCCAAAATCGTACATAGTAGGAGAACTCTCCAAAGTCCCTGAGGCCATCCCGATAGTGTAGGTCTCCGGGGACAAACAAGGGAGGTATGACACGAGGGGAGCATCTACCTCCTCTTATTCCATAGGCGGATATGCCAGGAGAAGAAGATTGAACCAGACAGGACCCTAGGCCATAATCGGATCCATTGCTTTGGTTTACAGGCATGTTCCTCAAAAGCCTGGATTCAAACACCAGCATAAGGGGTTTCCTGAGGCACCCATTAGAACAAATCTCGTCTCCACAAGGAAACTTTTGCATGGGAGCTATGTCAAAAGCTTAGGAGAATACTTCAGGGTCCCGGTGCCACTGCCCCATTCCAAGGCCCTCATGGACACAAACACACATTAGGCCCCATCCTCAGGAATGTCCATTTCAACTCAGCCACTCCGGTTGCTCCCGCAGTGCGATGCGATCTCGACTGTATTGTTGTTAGGAGACAAATGGAATGCGAGGCGGGCTTCCCTGGATCCATCCTCCAACGGTGCTCTGGAGTCATTCCATATGGGATGTCCTGGAGCCGCCCAACAGGTCTCAATTGCCCCGCAGAAGGAATACTTGAAGGGGGCATCCCACAACTCCCAACGTGGAAAACCTCCATGGCCTTGAGTTTCTGCTCCGTTCATGAAGGGGCAGTCATGCACAGCAACTCCAACCTGAGCAAACCTCTGATCCTCGCCGTGACTTCAGATGCATGAGATATTGGTTCAGATCTGCAGGGGGTACCCGCCGTGCCCTCGGGCTGAAGCCCAAGTCTAGCTTGTGTTCTCAGACTTCTGTCCTCACACTTCTGGCCCAGAAGCCCTCAAGTTTGGCAATTCCGGACCCACAAGGCAGCACTCTGCCTGCCCTCTAGAAAAAATATCTTGCCTAATGAGCTGCCCAGGCACCTCAAATGAGGATCAACCTACACGGCACTCGACTGTACCCAAATTATATAGTCTATCCTGGGCACTAATGCACTGTCTGACACAACCTGAGCCAGAAATTCCTGACCAACACCCTGGCAGCTGAATGCACACTGAGCATATCAGACCCGCCATGGCCTTAGGCTTTCATCTCTTCCTAACTGCGGTTTCTCAGGCTTCTGAACCAAGACCTTATCTCCAAACACTGCCCAGGGTTGAAAATGAAGCAGAAATCAGAACACCTTTCCCATGGCAAGAGACCTTGTGATTGGCATGTTGTCCAAGTTCCGGTGTAGTTGAAACCAGTGTGGACCATGAGGCCCCACCCATGCTCACGGGCCACATTGGTAACAAACACACACTGTGACCCTCAGCGTGAGCCCAGCCCTCAAGTAAGGCCTCTCGGTGGCTGGATGAAGAGACAGCATATTGGGCCTGCCATGCCCCTAGGCCCCAATTTTTAACCATATTTTGGGTTGTCCCTTCACTCTTCCCCAGGCTCTGATTCGGAATTCCTCCTTTGTTCGGACACCTGAAGTAATAAACCTGAAAGAAGACCTCCCATCCCACAGATAGACGAAAAACAATTGGGACAGGGCCAAAATCACAGAGAGTAAGATTCATCCATGGCCCTGAAACCTCCCCACATTCGACGGTCATTGTTGATACAAAATCCATAGACAAAAGCCGGAGCAAGCGCATCAGACTCGCTCTTTCTTCATATCCTGAAGAGTTCTTCTCATGGTGTGTAGATTGGGCCTGCCATACCTACGTTCCCAAACCTAAGCTGAGTTTGTGTTTTCAGACTTCTGTCCTCAAAGTCCTGAGCCACACACCCTCCAGGCTGGGGCCCCTGGTGCCACACATTAGGACTCTGCCTACCCAATCCATGGGTATTCTGCCCATTTCATTGTCCAAAATTGTACAAATTATGAGAACTCTCCCAAGTCCCCGAGGCCATCCCAATAGTATAGGTCTCCGGGGACAAACAAGGGCGGTCTGACACCAGGGGAGATCTACCTCCACTCATTCCATAGATGGATATCCCCAGAGAAGAAGATTGAACAAGACATGAACCTAGGCCATAATCGGACCCAGTGCTTTGCTTTACAGGCATGTATACTCAAAGCCTGGATTCCAATACCAGCATAAGGGGTTTCCTGAGACACCCATCAGAAAAAATCTCGTCTCCACAAGGAAACTTTTGCTTGGGAGCTATGTCAAAAGCTTAGAAGAATACTTCAGGGTCCCGGTGCCACCACCGCATTCCAAGGCCCTCAGCAACACAAGCACACATTAGGCCCCATCCTCAGGAAAGTCCATTTCAACTCAGCCAACCCGGTTGCTCCTGCAGAGCCATCCTATCACAACTATTTGTTGCTAGGAGACAATTGGAATGCGAGGCGGGCTTCCCTGGCATCCATCCTCGAACGGTGCTCTGGAGTCATTCCATATGTGATGTCCTGGAGCTTCGCAACAGGTCTCAATTGTCCCTCAGAAGGAATCCTTGAAGGGGGCATTCACAACTCCCAACGTGGGAAAACCTGCATGGCCTTGAGATTCACCTCCGTTTATGAAGGGGCAGTCATGCACAGAAACTCCAACCTGAGCCAACGTCTGATCCTCGCCGTGACTTCAGATGCTTGAGATATTGGTTCAGATCTTCATGGGGTATCTGCCGTGCCCTCGGCCTGAAGCCCAAGTCTAGCTTGTGTTCTCAGATTCTGTCCTCACACTCCTGGCCCAGAAGCGCTCAATTTTGGCATTTCCGGACCCACAATGCAGCACTCTGCCTGCCATCTAGAAATAATATCTTGCCTAATGAGCTGCCCAAGCACCTCAAATGAGGATCAACCTACACGGCACTCGACTGTACCCAAATTATATAGTCTAACCTGGGCACTAATGCACTGTCTGACACAACCTGAGCCAGAACCTCCTGACCAACACCCAGACAGCTGACCGCACACTGAGCATATCAGACTTGCCATGGCCTTAGGTTGTCATCTCTTTTCAACTGCGGTTTTTCAGGGTTCAGAACCTAGACCTTATCTCCAACCACTGCCCAGGGTTGAAAATGATGCAGAAATAGAACTCCTTCCCCATGGCAAGAGACATTGTGATTGGCATGTTGTCCAAAGTCTAGTGTAGTTGAAACCAGTGTGGCCCATGAAGCTCCGCCGATGCTCGCGGGCCACATTGGTCACAAACACACACTGTGACCCTCAGCCTGTGCCCAGTACTCACATAAGGCCTCTTAGTGGCTGTATGAAGAGAGAGCATATTGGTCCTGCCATGGTCCTACGCCCCAATTTTTAACCATAGTTTGGGTTGTCCCTTCACTCTTCCCCAGGGCAGTGCTTTGGAATTCCTCTTTTGTTCGGACACCTGAGGTAATAAACCTGAAAGGAGACCTCCCATCCGACGGATTGACGAAAAACAATTGGGACCGGGCCAAATCCACAGAGAGGAAGATTCGTCCAAGGCCCATGAGGCCTCCCCACATTCCACAGCCATCGTTGATATAAAATCCTGAGAAGACAGCCTGAGCTAGTGCCTCAGACTCGCTATTTCTTCATATCCTGAAGAGTTCTTCTCATGGTTTGTAGATTGAGCCTGCCATACCTACGTCCTCAAACACCTCACCAGTGTTTGCTTTTTCCAGTCGCCCCACCCGTACCTAGGGCTCTGCTCTGGAATCCCTTTCTTGGAGAGACACATGAGCCAGACAACACGACTCCACCCTTTCCACAAAATGGCCCCAAATTCTAGGGAGCTGGGACTAATCCCCAGAGAGGGATACTCGTCCACAGTCCCTGAGGCCAATCCACGGCTATCCCGGACACAACATCCGGAGACAAAATCCTAAAGTAACGCCTCCCACTCGCCCTTGTTTCCGAGGCCCAGGAGCTCCCTCTCAGGCTATATATCCAGCCTGCCATACCCTAGGCGCCACTCATAAGCTCAGTTTGTGTTTTCAGACTTCTGTGCCCACAGCCTGGACCCACACAATGTCCAGGATAGGGACTCTGGAGCCACAGCGAAAGATTGTGCCTGCCCTCTCCAAGGAAAGTGTGCCCAATCCATTGACCATAAACCTACAGGTTAGGGAAAAGCTCCAAGGCCCCTGAGGCCATCAATAGTGTAGGCCACCCTGGACTAGAGGGGCTCTCTGACAACAGTGGAGCAACTATCTCCACTTAGACTCTCAGACAGTGTCCCCAGAGACAGAAGGTTGAAATGGACAGGCCCCCAGGCCCTAATCTGAACCTTAGCTTTGATTTCCATGTGTCCGTCCTCAGAGGACTGTTTTCGTAGACCAGCACACGGGGCTTTTCTGAGGCACCAAACCAAACCTCTCTCGTCTCCACATGGGGAGCTTTATTACTAGGGATGTATCAAACCCTTAAGGTAGGAGAGTTCCGCAGGGCCACTGAACAACCAGCACATTCCAAGGTCTCCATGGACCCAAACGCACATTATGACGCATCCTCAGGAGAGGCCATTTCAACTCAGCCCCCTGGGTAGCGTGTCCTAGAGGCAGCAGATCAAACATATCTTGGCGCAAATGGCCAATGGGAATGCGAGGCATGCTGTACAGGGATCCATCCTTCGAACACTGCTCTGCAGTGCTTCCGTATGGTATGTCCTGTAGCCATGCAACAGGACTCGAATGTCCCGCAGAAGGAAACCTTTTTTGGGGCAACCTCCAAACTCAGCGTGGGAAAAATTCCTTGTCCTCATGAGGCCCCCGCTTCATGAAGGTGCCATCATGGACACATACTCCAGCCTCAGCCAACGTCTGATCCTCAGCCTGACTTCAGAAGCAGGAGATTTTGTTTCAGCCTCTGCAGAGTGGGCCTGCTCTGCCCTAGGCTCCAATCTTCATCCTAGCTTGTGTTTTCAGACTTCGGTCCTCACACTCCTGGCCCACAAACCCTCCCTACTGGGAATTCTCCAGAATATGAGAAACCTCAAGGCCCCCGAGGACATCCCACCACTGGGAGCCTCACTGGACACACAGGGGCATTTGGACACAAGCTGAGCAGCTACCTCCACGAAGGCATGCACACAGATGTCAACAGAGATAGACGGTTGAGCCGGACAGGCCCTTAGGCCCTAATCTCAACTCTTGCTTTGATTTCCAGGTGTCACTCCTCAGAGGCTTTTGTTCGAAAAACAGGATATGGGGCTTTCCTGAGGCACTGAACAGAACTCCTCTCGTCACCACATGGGAAGCTTCCTTGTTGGAGCCGTGTCAAACACCTCAGGTTGGAGAATCCTGCAGAGACCCTGAGCCACTTCCACATTCCAAAGTCTCCCAGGCCACCAAGCCACAGGAGGACTCATCTTCAGGAGAGTCCATTTCAACTCTCCCCTCTGGGTAGCTCACCCAGGAGCCCGCAGATTGAGCCTGCCTTGTCCTGACTAAAGAGAGGCAATAAGAGGTGGCGTTCCCAGGCATCCATGCTTAGACACCTGCTCTCGAGGCTTTCCGTATGGGGCCTCCTGGAACCATCCAATAGGACTCGACTGTCGTGCAGCAGGAAACCTTGAGGTTTGGAGTAGTTCACAAATCCCATCGTAGGCAAACCGCACTGGCCTCATGAAGCCCCCACACACTTCATGAAGAGGCCATGCGGGACAAAAACTCTAGCCTGAGGCACGTCTCATAGTTGACATGACCTCAGTGCAGGAGATCTCGATTCACCCTCTGCAGAGTGGGCCTGCCGAGCCCTAAGGCCCAAACCTAACGCTAGCTTGTGTTTTCAGACTTCCTCCCTCACACTCCTGGCAAAAAAGCCCTCCGGACTAGGAACTCCAGAACGACAACCCAGCCCAGTGTCTGCCCAACAGAAGAAAAACGTTTCCCTCGGGGGCTCTCCAGAAAACCCAGATGAGGATCAACCTGCTCGGGCCTCGACGGTACCTGACCTGGATAGGCTGCTCTGGGCACTCATGCTCTGTCTGACACCGCCTGAAGCCAGACGTCCAGACAGACAAGGAGACAGCTGGCCGCACACCCAGCACTTCGGACACGCCATGGTCTTATGCCGTCACCTCTTCCTAACCTTGGTTTTCAGATATCTGAACCTAGATATTATATCAATTCTCCACACAGCTGGGTATCGCGAGCACAAAACAGAACTCCTCCTTCCCCATGGCTGTCAAGCTTGCTCTTGGCATGGGGTCACACCTTCAGCGTGGGAGAAACCTTCATGGCCCCTGATGCCACGCCCAAACTTGAGTGCTGATTGGGAACAAATTCACACTGTGACCCTCAGCATGAGCCCCATGTCAAAGAAAGGCCTGTCAGGGCCTGGACCAAGAGCCCGCATATGGGGCTTGCCAAGCCCCTATGCACCCAATCCTCACCAGTGTTTGGGTTTTCCATTTGCCCTGCCGTTCCTGGGGCTCTGCCATGGAATCCCTTTCTTGGAGAGACACATGAGCCAGACAACACGACTCCACTCTTCCCACAAAATGGCCCCACACTCTTGGGAGCTGGGACACATCTCCAGAGAGGGATACACGTCCACAGTCCCTGAGGCCACCCCTCCAATCCACGGCTATCCCAGACACAACATCCAGAGACAAAAGACTGAAGGAACGCCTCCCACTCGCCCTCATTTCAGAGGCGCAGGATCTCCCTCTCGGGCGGTACATCCAGCCTGCCGTACCCTAGACGCCACTCATAAGCTGAATTTGTGTTTTTAGACTACTGTGCCCACAGCCTTGACCCGCACATCCTCCAGGCTACGGTCTCTGGAGCCACAGCAAAGATTGTGCCTGCCCTCTCCAAGGAAAGTGTGCCCAATCCATTGACCACAACCCTACAGGTTAGGGAAAAGCTCCAAGGCCCCTGAGGCCATCAATAGTGTAGGCCACCATGGACTAAGATGGGCTCTCTGACACCAGCGGAGCAACTATCTCAACTTAGTCTCTCAGACAGTGTCCCCAGAGATAAGGTTGAAATGGACAGGCCCCCAGGCCCTAATCTGAACCTTAGCTTTGGTTTCCATGTGTCCGTCCTCAGAGGACTGTTTTCGTAGACCAGCACACGGGGCTTCTCTGAGGCACCAAACCAAACCTCTCTCGTCTCCACATGGGGAGCTTTCTTACTGGGGATGTAACAAACCCTTAAGGTAGGAGAGTTCCGTAGGGCCCCTGAACAACCAGCACATTCCAAGGTCTCCATGGACCCAAACGCACATTATGACGCATCCTCAGGAGAGGCCATTTCAACTCAGCCCCCTGGGTAGCGTGCCCCAGAGGCAGCATATCAAACATATCCTGGCGCAAGGGGCAATGGGAATGCGAGGCATGCTGTACAGAGATCCATGCTTCGAACCCTGCTCTCCAGTCCTTCCGTATGGTATTTCCTGGAGCCATGCAACAGGACTCGAATGTCCCGCAAAATGAAACCTTTTTGTTTGGGGCAACCTCCAAACTCAGCGTGGGAAAAATTCCTTGGCCTCATGAGGCCCCCGCTTCATGAAGGTGCCATCATGGACACATACTCCAGCCTCAGCCAACGTCTGATCCTCAGCCTGACTTCAGATGCAGGAGATTTTGTTTCAGCCTCTGCAGAGTGGGCCTGCTCTGCCCTTGGCTCCAATCCTCACCCTAGCTTGTGTTTTCAGACTTCCGTCCTCACATTCCTGGCCCACAAACCCTCCCTACTGGGAATTCTCCAGAATATGAGAAACCTCAAGGCCCCCGAGGACATCCCACTAGTGGGAGCTTCCCTGGACACACAGGGGCATTCAGACACAAGCTGAGCAGCTACCTCCACGAAGGCATGCACACAGATGTCAACAGGATAGACGGTTGAGCCGGACAGGCCCTTAGGCCCTAATCTCAACTCTTGCTTTGGTTTCCAGGTGACAATCCTCAGAGGCTTTGGTTCGAAGAACAGGATATGGGGCTTTCCTGAGGCACTGAACAGAACTCCTCTCGTCACCACATGGGAAGCTTCCTTGTTGGAGCCGTGTCAAACACCTCAGGTTGGAGAATCCTGCAGTGTCCCTGAGCCACCTCCACATTCCAAGGTCTCCCAGGCCACCAAGCCACAGGAGGACTCATCTTCAGGAGAGTCCATTTCAACTCTCCCCTCTGGGTAGCTCACCCAGGAGCCCCAGATTGAGCCTGCCTTGTCCTGACTGAAGAGAAGGAATAAGAGGTGGCCTTCCCAGGAATCCATTCTTAGACACCTGCTCTCAAGTCTTTCTGTATGGGGACTCCAGGTACCATCCAATAGGACTCAACTGTCGTGCAGAAGGAAACCTTGAGGTTTGGAGAAGTTCATAAATCCCATTGTAAGCAAACCTCCCTGGCCTCATGAAGCCCCCACACCCTTCAGGAAGAGATCAAGCGGGACAAAAACTCTAGCCTGAGGCAAGTCTCATAGTTGACATGACCTTAGTGCAGGAGATCTCGATTCAGCCTCTGCAGAGTGGGCCTGCCTTGCCCTCGGGCCCAAACCTCACGCTAGCTTGTGTTTTCAGACTTCCTTCCTCACACTCCTGGCAAACAAGCCCTCCGGCCTAGTTACTCCAGAACCACAACCCAGCCCAGTGTCTGCCCAACGGAAGAGAAATGTTTCCATGGGGGCTCTCTAGAAAACCCAGATGAGGATCAACCTGATCGGGCCTCGACGGTACCCGAACTGGATAGGCTGCTCTGAGCACTCATGCTCTGTCTGACACAGCCTGAAGCCAGACGTCCAGACAGACAAGGAGACTGCTGGCCGCACATCCTAGTTTGTGTTTTCAGACTTCCGTCCTCACACCCCTGGCCCACAACCCTCCCTACTGGGAATTCTCCAGAATATGAGAAACCTCAAGGCCCCCGAGGACATCCCACTACTGGGAGCCTCCCTGGACACACAGGGGCATTCGGACACAAGCTGAGCAGCTACCTCTTCGAAGGCATGCACACAGATGTCAACAGAGATAGACGGTTGAGCCGGACAGGCCCTTAGGCCCTAATCTCAACTCTTGCTTTGGTTTCCAGGTGTCACTCCTCAGAGGCTTTGGTTTGAAGAACAGGATACGGGGCTTTCCTGAGGCACTGAACAGAACTCCTCTCGTCTCCACATGGGAAGATTCCTTGTTGGAGGCGTGCCAAACACCTCAGGTTGGAGAATCCTGCAGTGTCCCTGAGCCACCTCCACATTCCAAGGTCTCCCAGGCCACCAAGCCACAGGAGGACTCATCTTCAGGAGAGTCCATTTCAACTCTCCCCTCTGGGTAGCTCACCCAGGAGCCCCCAGATTGTGCCTGTATTGTCCTAACTGAAGAGAAGGAATAAGAGGTGGCGTTCCCAGGCATCCATTCTTAGACACCTGCTCTCGAGTCTTTCCGTATGGGGCCTCCTGGAACCATCCAATAGGACTCGACTGTCGTGCAGAAGGAAAACTTGAGGTTTGGGGAAGTTCATAAATCCCATCGTAAGCAAACCTCCCTGGCCTCATGAAGCCCCCACACCCTTCAGGAAGAGGCCAAGCGGGACAAAAACTCTAGCCTTAGGCACGTCTCATAGTTGACATGCCCTCAGTGCAGGAGATCTCGATTCAGCCTCTGCAGAGTGGGCCTGCCGTGCCCTCGGGCCCAAACCTCACACTAGCTTGTGTTTTCAGACTTCCTTCCTCACACTCCTGGCAAACAAGCCCTCCGGACTAGGAACTCCAGAACGACAACCCAGCCCAGTGTCTGCCCAACAGAAGAAAAACGTTTCCCTGGGGGGCTCTCCAGAAAACCCAGATGAGGATCAACCTGCTCGGGCCTCGACGGTACCCGAACTGGATAGGCTGCTCTGGGCACTCATGCTCTGTCTGACACAGCCTGAAGCCAGACGTCCAGACAGACAAGGAGACAGCTGGCCGCACACCCAGCACTTCGGACACGCCATGGTCTTATGCCGTCACCTCTTCCTAACCTTGGTTTTCAGATCTGAACCTAGATATTATATCAATTCTCCACACAGCTGGGTATCGCACGCACAAAACAGAACTCCTCCTTCCCCATGGCTGTAAAGCTTTCTCTTGGCATGGAGTCACACCTTCAGGGTGGGAGAAACCTTCATGGACCCTGATGCCACGCCCAAACTTGAGTGCATCTTGGGCACAAATTTACACAGTGACCCTCAGCATGAGCCCCATGTCAAAGAAAGGCCTGTCAGGGCCTGGACCAAGAGCCCGCATATGGGGCTTGCCAAGACTCTATGCACCCAATCCTTACCAGTGTTTGAGTTTTCCAGTTGCCCTGCCGTTCCTGGGGCTCTGCTCTGGAATCCCTTTCTTGGAGAGACACATGAGCCAGACAACACGACTCCACCCTTCCCACAAAATGGCCCAATACTCTTGGGAGCTGGGACAAATCCCCAGAGAGGAATACTCGTCCACAGTCCCTAAGGCCACCCCTCCAATCCACGGCTATCCTGGACACAACAACCAGAGACAAAAGCCTGAAGGAACGCCTCCCACTCGCCCTTGTTTCAGAGGCCCAGGTTCTCCCTCTCGGGCGGTACATCCGGCCTCCCATACCCTAGGCGCCTCATAAGCTCAGTTTGTGTTTTCACACTTCTGTGCCCACAGCCTGGACCCGCACATCCTCCAGGCTAGGGCCTCTGGAGCCACAGCAAAGATTGTGCCTGCCCTCTCCAAGGCAAGTGTGCCCAATCCATTGACCACAACCCTACAGGTTAGGGAAAAGCTCCAAGGCCCTGAGGCCATCAATAGTGTAGGCCACCATGGACTAAGAGGGGCTCTCTGACACCAGCGGAGCAACTATCTCCACTTATACTCTCAGACAGTGTCCCCAGAGACAGAAGGTTGAAATGGACAGGCCCCCAGGCCCTAATCTGAACCTTGGCTTTGGTTTCCATGTGTCCGTCCTCAGAGGACTGTTTTCGTAGACCAGCACACGGGGCTTTTCTGAGGCACCAAAGCAAACCTCTCTCGTCTCCACATGGGGAGCTTTCTTACTGGGGATGTATCAAACCCTTAAGGTAGGAGAGTTCCGTAGGGCCCCTGAACAACCAGCACATCCCAAGGTCTCCATGAACCCAAACGCACATTATGACGCATCCTCAGGAGAGGCCATTTCAACTCAGCCCTCTGGAAAGCGTGCCCCAGAGGCAGCAAAAAAAACATATCTTGGCGCAAGGGGCAATGGGAATGCGAGGAATGCTGTACAGGGATCCATCCTTCGAACCCTGCTCTCCAGTCCTTTCGTATGGTATGTCCTGGAGCCAAGCAACAGGACTCGAATGTCCTGCAGAAGGAAACCTTTTTGTTTGGGGCAACCTCCAAACTCAGCTTGGGAAAACTTCCTTGGCCTCATGAGGCCCCCGCTTCATGAAGGTGCCATCATGGACACATACTCCAGCCTCAGCCAACGTCTGATCCTCAGCCTGACTTCAGATGCAGGTGATTTTGTTTCAGCCTCTGCAGAGTGGGCCTGCTCTGCCCTTGGCTCCAATCCTCACCCTAGCTGGTGTTTTCAGACTTCCGTCCTCACACTCCTGGCCCACAAACCCTCCCTACTGGGAATTCTCCAGAATATGAGAAACCTCAAGGTCCCCGAGGACATCCCACTACTGGGAGACTCCCTGGACACACAGGGGCATTTGAACACAAGCTGAGCAGCTACCTCCACGAAGGCATGCACACAGATGTCAACAGAGATAGACAGTTGAGCCGGAGAGGCCCTTAGGCCCTAATCTCAACTCTTGCTTTGGTTTCCAGGTGTCACTCCTCAGAGGCTTTGGTTCGAAGAACAGGATATGGGGCTTTCCTGAGGCACTGAACAGAACTCCTCTCGTCTCCACATGGGAAGCTTCCTTGTTGGAGACGTGTCAAACACCTCAGGTTGGAGAATCCTTCAGAGTCCCTGAGCCACCTCCACATTCCAAGGTCTCCCAGGCCACCAAGCCACAGGAGGACTCATCTTCAGGAGAGTCCATTTCAACTCTCCCCTCTGGGTAGCTCACCCAGGAGCCCGCAGATTGAGCCTGCATTTCCTGACTAAAGAGAGGGAATAAGAGGTGGCTTTCCCAGGCATCCATGCTTAGACACCTGCTCTCGAGTCTTTCCTTATGGGGCCTCCTGGAACCATCCAATAGGACTCGACTGTCGTGCAGAAAGAAACCTTGAGGTTTGGAGTAGTTCACAAATCCCATCGTAGGCAAACCTCCCTGGCCTCATGAAGCCCCCACACCCTTCAGGAAGAGGCCATGCGGGACAAAAACTCTAGCCTGAGGCACGTCTCATAGTTGACATGACCTCAGTGCAGGAGATCTCGATTCAGCCTCTGCAGAGTGGGCCTGCCGTGCCCTCGGGCCCAAACCTCATGCTAGTTTGTGTTTTCAGACTTCCTTCCTCACACTCCTGGCAAACAAGCCCTCCAGTCTAGGAACTCGAGAAAGACAACCCAGCCCAGTGTCTGCCCAATGGAAGAGAAACGTTTTCATCGGGCTCTCCAGAAAACCCAGATGAGGATCAACAAGCTCGGACCTCGACGGTACCCGAACTGGATAGGCAGCTCTGGGCACTCATGCTCTGTCTGACACAGCCTGAAACCAGA
The DNA here is from genome assembly GCF_964662115.1 of Mustela nivalis. NCBI lineage: Eukaryota > Metazoa > Chordata > Mammalia > Carnivora > Mustelidae > Mustela > Mustela nivalis. Next base: position 61,991 of record NW_028135098.1, read on the forward strand.
CGTCCAGACAGACAAGGAGACAGCTGGCCGCACACCCAGCACTTCGGACACGCCATGGTCTTATGCCGTCACCTCTTCCTAACCTTGGTTTTTCAGATATCTGTACCTAGACATTATATCAATTCTCCATACAGCTGGGTATCGCACGCACAAAACAGACTCCTCCTTCCCCATGGCTGTAAAGCTTGCTCTTGGCATGGAGTCACACCTTCTTGGTGGGAGAAACCTTCATGGCCCCTGATGCCACGTCAAAACTTGAGTGCATCTTGGGCAAAAATTTACACTGTGACCCTCAGCATGAGCCCCATGTCAAAGAAAGGCCTGTCAGGGCCTGGACCAAGAGCCCGCATATGGGGCTTGCCAAGCCCCTATGCACCCAATCCTCACCAGTGTTTGGGTTTTCCAGTTGCCCTGCCATTCCTGGGGCTCTGCCATGGAATCCCTTTCTTGGAGAGACACATGAGCCAGACAACACGACTCCACTCTTCCCGCAAAATGGCCCAACACTCTTGGGAGCTGGGACAAATCCCCAGAGAGTGATACTCGTCCACAGTCCCTGAGGCCACCCCTCCAACCCACGGCTATCCCAGACACAACATCCAGAGACAAAAGCCTGAAGGAACGCCTCCCTCTCGACCTTCTTTCAGAGGCCCAGGTGCTCCTTCTCGGGCAGTACATCCGGCCTGCCATACCCTAGGCGCCACTCATAAGCTCAGTTTGTGTTTTCACACTTCTGTGCCCACAGCCTGGACCCGCACATCCTCCAGGCTAGGGCCTCTGGAGCCACAGCGAAAGATTGTGCCTGCCCTCTCCAAGGAAAGTGTGCCCAATCCATTGAACACAACCCTACAGGTTAGGGAAAAGCTCCAAGGCCCCTGAGGCCATCAATAGTGTAGGCCACCGTGGACTAAGAGGGGCTCTCTGACACCAGCGGAGCAACTATCTCCACTTAGACTCTCAGACAGTGTCCCCAGAGACAGAAGGTTGAAATGGACAGGCCCCCAGGCCCTATTCTGAACCTTAGCTTTGGTTTCCATGTGTCCGTCCTCAGAGGACTGTTTTCGTAGACCAGCACACGGGGCTTTTCTGAGGCACCCAACCAAACCTCTCCTCTCGTCTCCACATGGGGAGCTTTCTTACTGGGGATGTGTCAAACCCTTACGGTAGGAGAGTTCCGTAGGGCCCCTGAACAACCAGCACATTCCAAGGTCTCCATGGACGCAAACGCACATTATGACGCATCCTCAGGAGAGGCCATTTCAACTCAGCCCCCTGGGTAGCGTGCCCCAGAGGCAGCAAATCAAATATATCTTGGCGCAAATGGCCAATGGGAATGCGAGGCATGCTGTACAGGGATCCATCCTTTGAACCCTGCTCTCCAGTCCTTCCGTATGGTATGTCCTGGAGCCATGCAACAGGACTCGAATGTCCCGCAGAAGGAAACCTTGTGGTTTGGGGCAACCTCCAAACTCAGCGTGGGAAAACTTCCTTGGCCTCATGAGGCCCCCGCTTCATGAACGTGCCATCATGGACAAATACTCCAGCCTCAGCCAACGTCTGATCCACAGCCTGACTTCAGATGCAGGAGATTTATTTTCAGCCTCTGCAGAGTGGGCCTGCTCTGGCCTTGGCTACAATCCTCACCCTAGCTTGTGTTTTCAGACTTCCGTCCTCACACTCCTGGCCCACAAACCCTCCCTACTGGGAATTCTCCAGAATATGAGAAACCTCAAGGCCCCCTAGGATATCCCAATACTGGGAGCCTCCCTGGACACACAGGGGCATTCGGACACAAGCTGAGCAGCTACCTCCACGAAGGCATGCACACAGATGTCAACAGAGATAGACGGTTGAGCCGGACAGGCCCTTAGGCCCTAATCTCAACTCTTGCTTTGGTTTCCAGGTGTCATTCCTCAGAGGCTTTGGTTCGAAGAACAGGATATGGGGCTTGCGTGAGGCACAGAACAGAACTCCTCTCGTCTCCACAAGGGAACCTTCCTTGTTGGAGCCGTGTCAAACACCTCAGGTTGGAGAAACCTGCAGAGACCCTGAGCCACCTCCACATTCCCTGGTCTCCCAGGCCACCAAGCCACAGGAGGATTCATCTTCAGGAGTGTCCATTTCAACTCTCCCCTCTGGGTAACTCACCCAGGAGCCCGCAGATTGAGCCTGCATTTCCTGACTAAAGAGAGGGAATAAGAGTTGGCGTTCCCAGGCATCCATGCTTAGACACCTGTCTCGAGTCTTTCCGTATGGGGCCTTCTGGAACCATCCAATAGGACTCGACTGTCGTGCAGAAGGAAACCTTGAGGTTTGGAGTAGTTCACAAATCCCATCGTAGGCAAGTCTCCCTGGCCTCATGAAGCCCCCACACCCTTCAGGAAGAGGCCATGCGGGACAAAAACTCTAGCCTGAGGCACGTCTCATAGTTGACATGACCTCAGTGCAGGAGATCTGGATTCAGCCTCTGCAGCGTGGGCCTGCCGTGCCCTCGTGCCCAAACCTCACGCTAGCTTGTGTTTTCAGACTTCCTTCCTCACACTCCTGGCAAACAAGCCCTCCGGACTAGGAACTCCAGAACCACAACCCAGCCCAGTGTCTGCCCAACAGAAGAAAAACGTTTCCCTGGGGGGCTCTCCAGAAAACCCAGATGAGGATCAACCTGCTCGGGCCTCGACGGTACCCGAACTGGATAGGCTGCTCTGGGCACTCATGCTCTGTCTGACACAGCCTGAAGCCAGACGTCCAGACAGACAAGGAGACAGCTGGCCGCACACCCAGCACTTCGGACACGCCATGGTCTTATGCCGTCACCTCTTCCTAACCTTGGTTTTCAGATATCTGAACCTAGACATTATATCAATTCTCCACACAGCTGGGTATCGCACGCACAAAACAGAACTCCTCCTTCCCCATGGCTGTAAAGCTTGCTCTTGGCATGGAGTCACACCTTCAGGGTGGGAGAAACCTTCATGGCCCCTGATGCCACGCCCAAACTTGAGTGCATCTTGGGCACAAATTTACACTGTGACCCTCAGCATGAGCCCCATGTCAAAGACAGGCCTGTCAGGGCCTGCACCAAGAGCCCGCATATGGCGCTTGCCAAGCCCCTATGCACACAATCCTCACCAGTGTTTGAGTTTTCCAGTCGCCCTACACTTACCTGGGGCTCTGCTCTGGAGTCCCTTTCTTGGAGAGGCACATGAGCCAGACAACACGACTCCACCCTTCCCACAAAATGGCCCCACACTCTTGGGAGCTGGGACAAATCCCCAGAGAGGGATACTCGTCCACAGTCCCTGAGGCCACCCCTCCAATCCACGGCTATCCCGGACACAACATCCAGAGACAAAAGCCTGAAGGAACGCCTCCCACTCGCCCTTGTTTCAGAGGCCCAGAAGCTCCCTCTCGGGCGGTACATCTGGCCTGCCATACCCTAGGCGCCACTCATAAGCTGACTTTGTGTTTTCAGACTTCTGTGCCCACAGCCTGGACCCGCACATCCTTCAGGCTAGGGCCTCTGGAGCCACAGCGAAAGATTGTGCCTGCCCTCTCCAAGGAAAGTGTGCCCAATCCATTGAGCACAACCCTAAAGGTTAGGGAAAAGCTCCAAGGCCCCTGAGGCCATCAATAGTGTACGCCACCATGGACTAAGAGGGGCTCTCTGACACCAGCGGAGCAACTATCTCCACTTAGACTCTCAGACAGTGTCCCCAGAGACAGAAGGTTGAAATGGACAGGCCCCCAGGCCCTAATCTGAACCTTAGCTTTGGTTTCCATGTGTCCGTCCTCAGAGGACTGTTTTCGTAGACCAGCACACGGGGCTTTTCTGAGGCACCAAACCAAACCTCTCTCGTCTCCACATGGGAGCTTTCTTACTGGGGATGTATCAAACCCTTACGGTAGGAGAGTTCCGTAGGGCTCTGAACAACCAGCACATTCCAAGGTCTCCATGGACGCAAACGCACATTATGACGCATCCTCAGGAGAGGCCATTTCAACTCAGGCCCCTGGGTAGCGTGCCCCAGAGGCAGCAAGTCAAACATATCTTGGCGCAAATGGCCAATGGGAATGCGAGGCATGCTGTACAGGGATCCATCCTTCGAACCCTGCTCTCCAGTCCTTCCGTAAGGTATGTCCTGGAGCCATGCAACAGGACTCGATTGTCCCACAGAAGGAAACCTTTTTGTTTGGGGCAACCTCCAAACTCAGCGTGGGAAACTTCCTTGGCCTCATGAGGCACCCGCTTCATGAGGTGCCAACATGGACAAATACTCCAGCCTCAGCCAACGTCTGATCCACAGCCTGACTTCAGATGCAGGAGATTTATTTTCAGCCTCTGCAGAGTGGGCCTGCTCTGCCCTTGGCTCCAATCTTCATCCTAGCTTGTGTTTTCAGACTTCCGTCCTCACACTCCTGTCCCACAAACCCTCCCTATTGGGAATTCTCCAGAATATGAGAAACCTCAAGGCCCCCGAGGACATCCCACTACTGGGAGCCTCCCTGGTCACACAGGGGCATTCGGACACAAGCTGAGCAGCTACCTCCACGAAGGCATGCACACAGATGTCAACAGAGATAGACGGTTGAGCCGGACAGGCCCTTAGGCCCTAATCTCAACTCTTGCTTTGGTTTCCAGGTGTCACTCCTCAGAGGCTTTGGTTCGAAGAACAGGATATGGGGCTTGCGTGAGGCACAGAACAGAACTCCTCTCGTCTCCACAAGGGAACCTTCCTTGTTGGAGCCGTGTCAAACACCTCAGGTTGGAGAAACCTGCAGAGACCCTGAGCCACCTCCTCATTCCCTGGTCTCCCAGGCCACCAAGCCACAGGAGGATTCATCTTCAGGAGTGTCCATTTCAACTCTCCCCTCTGGGTAACTCACCCAGGAGCCCGCAGATTGAGCCTGCATTTCCTGACTAAAGAGAGGGAATAAGAGTTGGCGTTCCCAGGCATCCATGCTTAGACACCTGTCTCGAGTCTTTCCGTATGGGGCCTTCTGGAACCATCCAATAGGACTCGACTGTCGTGCAGAAGGAAACCTTGAGGTTTGGAGTAGTTCACAAATCCCATCGTAGGCAAGCCTCCCTGGCCTCATGAAGCCCCCACACCCTTCAGGAAGAGGCCATGCGGGACAAAAACTCTAGCCTGAGGCACGTCTCATAGTTGACATGACCTCAGTGCAGGAGATCTGGATTCAGCCTCTGCAGCGTGGGCCTGCCGTACCCTCGGGCCCAAACCTCACGCTAGCTTGTGTTTTCAGACTTCCTTCCTCACACTCCTGGGAAACAAGCCCTCCGGACTAGGTCTCCAGAACGACAACCCCGCCCAGTGTCTGCCCAACGGAAGAGAAACGTTTCCCTGGGGGGCTCTCCAGAAAACCCAGATGAGGATCAACCTGCTCGGGCCTCGACGGTACCCGAACTGGATAGGCTGCTCTGGGCACTCATGCTCTGCCTGACACAGCCTGAAGCCAGACGTCCAGACAGACAAGGAGACAGCTGGCCGCACACCCAGCACTTCGGACACGCCAAGGTCTTATGCCGTCACCTCTTCCTAACCTTGGTTTTCAGATATCTGAACCTAGACATTATATCAATTCTCCACACAGCTGGGTATCTCACGCACAAAACAGAACTCCTCCTTCCCCATGGCTGTAAAGCTTGCTCTTGGCATGGAGTCACACCTTCAGGGTGGGAGAAACCTTCATGGCCCCTGATGCCACGCACAAACGTGAGTGCATCTTGGGCACAAATTTACACTGTGACCCTCAGCATGAGCCCCAAGTCAAAGAAAGGCCTGTCAGGGCCTGCACCAAGAGCCCGCATATGGGGCTTGCCAAGCCTTTATGCACCCAATCCTCACCAGTGTTTCAGTTTTCCAGTCGCCCAGCCCTTACCTGGGGCTCTGCTCTGGAGTCCCTTTCTTGGAGAGGCACATGAGCCAGACAACACGACTCCACCCTTCCCACAAGAGGCCCCACACTCTTGGGAGGTGGGACAAATCCCCAGAGAGGGATACTCGTCCACAGTCCCTGAGGCCACCCCTCCAATCCACGGCTATCCCGGACACAACATCCAGAGACAAAAGACTGAAGGAACGCTTCCCACTCGCCCTTGTTTCAGATGCCCAGGAACTCCCTCTCGGGCTGTACATCCGTCGGTCCGTACCCTAGGCGCCACTCATAAGCTGAGTTTGTGTTTTCAGACTTCTGTGCCCACAGCCTGGACCGCACATCCTCCAGGCTAGGGCCTCTGGAGCCACAGCGAAAGATTGTGCTTGCCCTCTCCAAGGAATGTGTGCCCAATTTATTGACAACAATCCTACAGGTTAGGGAAAAGCTCCAAGGCCCCTGAGGCCTTCAATAGTGTAGGCCACCATGGACTAAGAGGGGCTCTCTGACACCAGCGGAACAACTATCTCCACTTAGACTCTCAGACAGTGTCCCCAGAGACAGAAGGTTGAAATGGACAGGCCCTCAGGCCCTAATCTGAACCTTAGCTTTGGTTTCCATGTGTCCGTCCTCAGAGGTCTGTTTTCGTAGACCAGCACACGGGGCTTTTCTGAGGCACCAAACCAAACCTCTCTCGTCTCCACATGGGGAGCTTTCTTACTGGGGATGTATCAAACCCTTAAGGTAGGAGAGTTCCGTAGGGCCCCTGAACAACCAGCACATTCCAAGGTCTCCATGGACCCAAACGAACATTATGACGCATCCTCAGGAGAGGCCATTTCAACTCAGCCCCCTGGGTAGCGTGCCCCAGAGGCAGCAAATCAAACATATCTTGGCGCAAATGGCCAATGGGAATGCGAGGCATGCTGTACAGGGATCCATCCTTCGAACCCTGCTCTCCAGTCCTTCCATATGGTATGTCCTGGAGCCATGCAACAGGACTCGAATGTCCCGCAGAAGGAAACCTTTTTGTTTGGGGCAACCTCCAAACTCAGCGTGGGAAAACTTCCTTGGCCTCATGAGGCCCCCGCTTCATGAAGGTGCCATAATGGACACATACTCCAAACTCAGCCAACGTCTGATCCTCAGCCTGACTTCAGATGCAGGAGATTTTGTTTCAGCCTCTGCAGAGTGGGCCTGCTCTGCCCTTGGCTCCAATCTTCATCCTAGCTTGTGTTTTAAGACTTCCGTCCTCACACTCCTGGCCCACAAACCCTCCCTACTGGGAATTCTCCAGAATATGAGAAACCTCAAGGCCCCCGAGGACATTCCAATACTGGGAGCCTCCCTGGACACACAGGGGCATTCGGACACAAACTGAGCAGCTACCGCCACGAAGGCATTCACACAGATGTCAACAGCGATAGACGGTTGAGCCGGGCAGGCCCTTAGGCCCTAATCTCAACTCTTGCTTTGGTTTCCAGGTGTCACTCCTCAGAGGCTTTGGTTCGAAGAACAGGATATGGGGCTTGCCTGAGGCACAGAACAGAACTCCTCTCGTCTCCACATGGGAAGCTTCCTTGTTGGAGCCGTGTCAAACACCTCAGGTTGGAGAATCCTGTAGAGACCCTGAGCCACCTCCACATTCCCAGGTCTCCCAGGCCACCAAGCCACAGGAGGACTCATCTTCAGGAGAGTCCATTTCAACTCTCCCCTCTGGGTAACTCACCCAGGAGCCCGCAGATTGAGCCTGAATTTCCTGACTAAAGAGAGGGAATAAGAGGTGGCGTTCCCAGGCATCCATGCTTAGACACCTGCTCTCGAGTCTTTCCGTATGGGGCCTCCTGGAACCATCCAATAGGACTCGACTGTCGTGCAGAAGGAAACCTTGAGGTTTGGAGTAGTTCACAAATCCCATCGTAGGCAAACCTCACTGGCCTCATGAAGCCCCCACACCCATCAGGAAAAGGCCATGCGGGACAAAAACTCTAGCCTGAGGCACGTCTCATAGTTGACATGACCTCAGTGCAGGAGATCTCGATTCAGCCTCTGCAGAGTGGGCCTGCCGTGCCCTCGGTCCCAAACCTTACGCTAGAGTGTGTTTTCAGACTTCCTTCCTCACACTCCTCGCACAAAGCCCTCCGGACTAGGCTCTCCAGAACGACAACCCAGCCCAGTGTCTGCCAAACGGAAGAGAAACGTTTCCCTGGGATGCTCTCCAGAAAACCCAGATGAGGATCAACCTGCTCGGGCCTCGACGGTACCCGAACTGGATAGGCAGCTCTGGGCACTCATGCTCTGTCTGACACAGCCTGAAGCCAGACGTCCAGACAGACAATGAGACAGCTGGCCGCACAACCAGCACTTCGGACACGCCATGGTCTTATGCCGTCACCTCTTCCTAACCTTGGTTTTCAGATATCTGAACCTAGACATTATATCAATTCTCCACACAGCTGGGTATCGCACGCACAAAACAGAACTCCTCCTTCCCCATGGCTGTAAAGCTTGCTCTTGGCATGGAGTCACACTCAGGTTGGGAGAAACCTTCATGGCCCCTGATGCCACGCCCAAACATGAGTGCATCTTGGGCACAAATTTACACTGTGACCCTCAGCATGAGCCCCATGTCAAAGACAGGCCTGTCAGGGCCTGCACCAAGAGCCCGCATATGGGGCTTGCCAAGCCCCTATGCACACAATCCTCACCAGTGTTTGAGTTTTCCAGTCGCCCTGCCATTACCTGGGGCTCTGCTCTGGAGTCCCTTTCTTGGAGAGGCACATGAGCCAGACAACACGACTCCACCCTTCCCACAAAATGGCCCCACACTCTTGGGAGCTGGGACAATCCCCAGAGAGGGATACTCGTCCACAGTCCCTGAGGCCACCCCTCCAATCCACGGCTATCCCGGATACAACATCCAGAGACAAAAGCCTGAAGGATCGCCTCCCACTCGCCCTTGTTTCAGAGGCCCAGGAGCTCCGTCTCGGGCGGTACATCTGGCCTGCCATACCCTAGGCGCCACTCATAAGCTGAGTTTGTGTTTTCACACTTCTGTGCCCACAGCCTGGACCCGCACATCCTCCAGGCTAGGGCCTCTGGAGCCACAGCGAAAGATTGTGCCTGCCCTCTCCAAGGAAAGTGTGCCCAATCCATTGAGCACAACCCTAAAGGTTAGGGAAAAGCTCCAAGGCCCCTGAGGCCATCAATAGTGTACGCCACCATGGACTAAGAGGGGCTCTCTGACACCAGCGGAGCAACTATCTCCACTTAGACTCTCAGACAGTGTCCCCAGAGACAGAAGGTTGAAATGGACAGGCCCCCAGGCCCTAATCTGAACCTTAGCTTTGGTTTCCATGTGTCCGTCCTCAGAGGACTGTTTTCGTAGACAAGCACACAGGGCTTTTCTGAGGCACCAAACCAAACCTCTCTCGTCTCCACATGGGGAGCTTTCTTACTGGGGATGTATCAAACCCTTACGGTAGGAGAGTTCCGTAGGGCCCCTGAACAACCAGCACATTCCAAGGTCTCCATGGACGCAAACGCACATTATGACGCATCCTCAGGAGAGGCCATTTCAACTCAGGCCCCTGGGTAGCGTGCCCCAGAGGCAGCAAATCAAACATATCTTGGCGCAAATGGCCAATGGGAATGCGAGGCATGCTGTACAGGGATCCATCCTTCGAACCCTGCTCTCCAGTCCTTTTGTATGGTATGTCCTGGAGCCATGCAACAGGACTCGATTGTCCCACAGAAGGAAACCTTTTTGTTTGGGGCAAACTCCAAACTCAGCGTGGGAAAACTTCCTTGGCCTCATGAGGCCCCCACTTCATGAAGGTGACATCATGGACACATACTCCAGCCTCAGCCAACGTCTAATCCTCAGCCTGACTTCAGATGCAGGAGATTTTGTTTCAGCCTCTGCAGAGTGGGCCTGCTCTGGCCTTGGCTACAATCCTCACCCTAGCTTGTGTTTTCAGACTTCCGTCCTCACACTCCTGGCCCACAAACCCTCCCTACTGGGAATTCTCCAGAATATGAGAAACCTCAAGGCCCCCGAGGACATGCCACTACTGGGAGCCTCCCTGGACACACAGGGGCATTCGGACACAACCTGAGCAGCTACCTCCACGAAGGCATGCACACAGATGTCAACAGAGATAGACGGTTGAGCCGGACAGGCCCTTAGGCCCTAATCTCAACTCTTGCTTTGGTTTCCAGGTGTCACTCCTCAGAGGCTTTGGTTCGAAGAACAGGATATGGGGCTTGCGTGAGGCACAGAACAGAACTCCTCTCGTCTCCACAAGGGAACCTTCCTTGTTGGAGCCGTGTCAAACACCTCAGGTTGGAGAAACCTGCAGAGACCCTGAGCCACCTCCACATTTCAAGTTCTCCCAGGCCACCAAGCCACAGGAGGACTCATCTTCAGGAGAGTCCATTTCAACTCTCCCCTCTGGGTATCTCACCCAGGAGCCCGCAGATTGAGCCTGCATTTCCTGACTAAAGAGAGGGAATAAGAGGTGGCGTTCCCAGGCATCCATGCTTAGACACCTGCTCTAGAGTCTTTCCGTATGGGGCCTCCTGGAACCATCCAATAGGACTCGACTGTCGTGCAGAAGGAAACCTTGAGGTTTGGAGTAGTTCACAAATCCCATCGTAGGCAAGCCTCCCTGGCCTCATGAAGCCCCCACACCCTTCAGGAAGAGGCCATGCGGGACAAAAACTCTAGCCTGAGGCACGTCTCATAGTTGACATGACCTCAGTGCAGGAGATCTCGATTCAGCCTCTGCAGAGTGGGCCTGCCGTGCCCTCGTGCCCAAACCTCACGCTAGCTTGTGTTTTCAGACTTCCTTCCTCACACTCCTGGCAAACAAGCCCTCCGGACTAGGATCTCCAGAACGACAACCCAGCCCAGTGTCTGCCCAACGGAAGAGAAACGTTTCCCTGGGGTGCTCTCCAGAAAACCCAGATGAGGATAAACCTGCTCGGGCCTCGACGGTACCCGAACTGGATAGCCTGCTCTGGGCACTCATGCTCTGTCTGACACAGCCTGAAGCCAGACGTCCAGACAGACAAGGAGACAGCTGGCCGCACACCCAGCACTTCGGACACGCCATGGTCTTATGCCGTCACCTCTTCCTAACCTTGGTTTTCAGATATCTGAACCTAGACATTATATCAACTCTCCACACAGCTGGGTATCGCACGCACAAAACAGAACTCCTCCTTCCCCATGGCTGTAAAGCTTGCTCTTGGCATGGAGTCACACCTTCAGGGTGGGAGAAACATTCATGGTCCCTGATGCCACGCCCAAACTTGAGTGCTCCTTGGGCACAAATTTACACTGTGACCCTCAGCATGAGCCCCATGTCAAAAACAGGCCTCTCAGGGCCTGGACCAAGAGCCCGCATATGGGGCTTGCCAAGCCTTTATGCACCCAATCCTCACCAGTGTTTGAGATTTTCCAGTCGCCCAGCTTTTACCTGGGGCTCTGCTCTGGAGTCCCTTTCTTGGAGAGGCACATGAGCCAGACAACACGACTCCACCCTTCCCACAAAATGGCCCCACACTCTTGGGAGCTGAGACAAATCCCCAGAGAGGGATACTCGTCCACAGTCCCTGAGGCCACCCCTCCAATCCACGGCTATCCCGGACACAACATCCAGAGACAAAAGACTGAAGGAACGCTTCCCACTCGCCCTTGTTTCAGAGGCCCAGGAGCTCCCTCTCGGGCTGTACATCCGTCGGTCCGTACCCTAGGCGCCACTCATAAGCTGAGTTTGTGTTTTCAGACTTCTGTGCCCACAGCCTGGACCGCACATCCTCCAGGCTAGGGCCTCTGGAGCCACAGAGAAAGATTGTGCCTGCCCTCTCCAAGGAAAGTGTGCCCAATTTACTGACAACAACCCTACAGGTTAGGGAAAAGCTCCAAGGCCCCTGAGGCCATCAATAGTGTAGGCCACCCTGGACTAAGAGGGGCTCTCTAACACCAGCCGAGCAACTATCTCCACTTAGACTCTCAGACAGTGTCCCCAGAGAAAGAAGGTTGAAATGGACAGGCCCCCAGGCCCTAATCTGAACCTTAGCTTTGGTTTCCATGTGTCCGTCCACAGAGGACTGTTTTCGTAGACCAGCACACGGGGCTTTTCTGAGGCACCAAACCAAACCTCTCATGTCTCCACATGGGGAGCTTTCTTACTGGGGATGTATCAAACCCTTAAGGTAGGAGAGTTCCGTAGGGCCCCTGAACAACCAGCACATTCCAAAGTCTCCATGGACCCAAACGCACATTATGACGCATCCTCAGGAGAGGCCATTTCAACTCAGCCCCCTAGGTAGCGTGCGCCAGAGGCAGCATATCAAACATCTCTTGGCGCAAATGGCCAATGGGAATGCGAGGCATGCTGTACAGGGATCCATCCTTCGAACCCTGCTCTCCAGTCCTTCCGTATGGTATGTCCTGGAGCCATGCAACAGGACTCGAATGTCCCGTAGAAGGAAACCTTTTTATTTGGGGCAACATCCAACTCAGCGTGGGAAACTTCCTTGGCCTCATGAGGCACCCGCTTCATGAGATGCCATCATGGACACATACTCCAGCCTCAGCCAAAGTCTGATCCTCAGCCTGACTTCAGATGCAGGAGATTTTGTTTCAGCCTCTGCAGAGTGGGCCTGCTCTGCCCTTGGCTCCAATCTTCATCCTAGCTTGTGTTTTAAGACTTCTGTCCTCACACTCCTGGCCCACAAACCCTCCCTATTGGGAATTCTCCAGAATATGAGAAACCTCAAGGCCCCCGAGGACATCCCACTACTGGGAGCCTCCCTGGACACACAGGGGCATTCGGACACAAGCTGAGCAGCTACCTCCACGAAGGCATGCACACAGATGTCAACAGAGATAGACGGTTGAGCCGGACAGGCCCTTAGGCCCTAATCTCAACTCTTGCTTTGGTTTCCAGTTGTCACTCCTCAGAGGCTTTGGTTCGAAGAACAGGATATGGGGCTTGCCTGAGGCACAGAACAGAACTCCTCTCGTCTCCACATGGGAAGCTTCCTTGTTGGAGCCGTGTCAAACACCTCAGGTTGGAGAATCCTGCAGAGACCCTGAGCCACCTCCACATTCCAAGGTCTCCCAGGCCACCAAGCCACAGGAGGACTCATCTTCAGGAGAGTCCATTTAAACTCTCCCCTCTGGGTAACTCACCCAGGAGCCCGCAGATTGAGCCTGCATTTCCTGACTAAAGAGAGGGAATAAGAGGTGGCGTTCCCAGGCATCCATGCTTAGACACCTGCTCTAGAGTCTTTCCGTATGGGGCCTCCTGGAACCATCCAATAGGACTCGACTGTCGTGCAGAAGGAAACCTTGAGGTTTGGAGTAGTTCACAAATCCCATCGTAGGCAAACCTCCCTGGCCTCATGAAGCCCCCACACCCTTCAGGAAGAGGCCATGCGGGACAAAAACTCTAGCCTGAGGCACGTCTCATAGTTGACATGACCTCAGTGCAGGAGATCTCGATTCAGCCTCTGCAGAGTGTGCCTGCCGTGCCCTCGGGCCCAAACCTCACGCTAGCTTGTGTTTTCAGACTTCCTTCCTCACACTCCTGGCAAACAAGCCCTCCGGACTAGGAACTCCAGAAGGACAACCCAGCCCAGTGTCTTCCCAACGGAAGAGAAACGTTTCCCTGGGGGGCTCTCCAGAAAACCCAGATGAGGATCAACCTGCTCGGGCCTCGACGGTACCCGAACTGGATAGCCTGCTCTGGGCACTCATGCTCTGTCTGACACAGCCTGAAGCCAGACGTCCAGACAGACAAGGAGACAGCTGGCCGCACACCCAGCACTTCGGACACGCCATGGTCTTATGCCGTCACCTCTTCCTAACCTTGGTTTTCAGATATCTGAACCTAGACATTATATCAATTCTCCACACAGCTGGGTATCGCACGCACAAAACAGAACTCCTCTTTCCCCATGGCTGTAAAGCTTGCTCTTGGCATGGAGTCACACCTTCAGGGTGGGAGAAACATTCATGGTCCCTGATGCCACGCCCAAACTTGAGTGCTCCTTGGGCACAAATTTACACTGTGACCCTCAGCATGAGCCCCATGTCAAAAACAGGCCTCTCAGGGCCTGGACCAAGAGCCCGCATATGGGGCTTGCCAAGCCTTTATGCACCCAATCCTCACCAGTGTTTGAGATTTTCCAGTCGCCCAGCTTTTACCTGGGGCTCTGCTCTGGAGTCCCTTTCTTGGAGAGGCACATGAGCCAGACAACACGACTCCACCCTTCCCACAAAATGGCCCCACACTCTTGGGAGCTGAGACAAATCCCCAGAGAGGGATACTCGTCCACAGTCCCTGAGGCCACCCCTGCAATCCACGGCTATCCCGGACACAACATCCAGAGACATAAGACTGAAGGAACGCTTCCCACTCGCCCTTGTTTCAGAGGCCCAGGAGCTCCCTCTCGGGCTGTACATCCGTCGGTCCGTACCCTAGGCGCCACTCATAAGCTGAGTTTGTGTTTTCAGACTTCTGTGCCCACAGCCTGGACCGCACATCCTCCAGGCTAGGGCCTCTGGAGCCACAGCGAAAGATTGTGCCTGCCCTCTCCAAGGAAAGTGTGCCCAATTTATTGACAACAACCCTACAGGTTAGGGAAAAGCTCCAAGGCCCCTGAGGCCATCAATAGTGTAGGCCACCCTGGACTAAGAGGGGCTCTCTGACACCAGCGGAGCAACTATCTCCACTTAGACTCTCAGACAGTGTCCCCAGAGACAGAAGGTTGAAATGGACAGGACCCCAGGCCCTAATCTGAACCTTAGCTTTGGTTTCCATGTGTCCGTCCTCAGAGGACTGTTTTCGTAGACCAGCACACGGGGCTTTTCTGAGGCACCAAACCAAACCTCTCATGTCTCCACATGGGGAGCTTTCTTACTGGGGATGTATCAAACCCTTAAGGTAGGAGAGTTCCGTAGGGCCCCTGAACAACCAGCACATTCCAAGGTCTCCATGGACCCAAACGCACATTATGACACATCCTCAGGAGAGGCCATTTCAACTCAGCCCCCTGGGTAGCGTGCGCCAGAGGCAGCATATCAAACATCTCTTGGCGCAAATGGCCAATGGGAATGCGAGGCATGCTGTACAGGGATCCATCCTTCGAACCCTGCTCTCCAGTCCTTCCGTATGGTATGTCCTGGAGCCATGCAACAGGACTCGAATGTCCCGTAGAAGGAAACCTTTTTATTTGGGGCAACATCCAAACTCAGCGTGGGAAACTTCCTTGGACTCATGAGGCACCCGCTTCATGAGGTACCATCATGGACACATACTCCAGCCTCAGCCAAAGTCTGATCCTCAGCCTGACTTCAGATGCAGGAGATTTTGTTTCAGACTCTGCAGAGTGGGCCTGCTCTGCCCTTGGCTCCAATCTTCATCCTAGCTTGTGTTTTAAGTCTTCCGTCCTCACACTCCTGGCCCACAAACCCTCCCTATTGGAATTCTCCAGAATATGAGAAACCTCAAGGCCCCCGAGGACATGCCACTACTGGGAGCCTCCCTGGACACACAGGGGCATTCGGACACAACCTGAGCAGCTACCTCCACGAAGGCATGCACAGAGATGTCAACAGAGATAGACGGTTGAGCCGGACAGGCCCTTAAGCCCTAATCTCAACTCTTGCTTTGGTTTCCAGTTGTCACTCCTCAGAGGCTTTGGTTCGAAGAACAGGATATGGGGCTTGCCTGAGGCACAGAACAGAACTCCTCTCGTCTCCACATGGGAAGCTTCCTTGTTGGAGCCGTGTCAAACACCTCAGGTTGGAGAAACCTACAGAGACCCTGAGCCACCTCCACATTCCAAGGTCTCCCAGGCCACCAAGCCACAGGAGGACTCATCTTCAGGAGAGTCCATTTCAACTCTCCCCTCTGGGTAACTCACCCAGGAGCCCGCAGATTGAGCCTGCATTTCCTGACTAAAGAGAGGGAATAAGAGGTGGCGTTCCCAGGCATCCATGCTTAGACACCTGCTCTCGAGTCTTTCCGTATGGGGCCTCCTGGAACCATCCAATAGGACTCGACTGTCGTGCAGAAGGAAACCTTGAGGTTTGGAGTAGTTCACAAATCCCATCGTAGGCAAACCTCCCTGGCCTCATGAAGCCCCCACACCCTTCAGGAAGAGGCCATGCGGGACAAAAACTCTAGCCTGAGGCACGTCTCATAGTTGACATGACCTCAGTGCAGGAGATCTCGATTCAGCCTCTGCAGAGTGTGCCTGCCGTGCCCTCGGGCCCAAACCTCACGCTAGCTTGTGTTTTCTGACTTCCTTCCTCACACTCCTGGCAAACAAGCCCACCGGACTAGGAACTCCAGAACGACAACCCAGCCCAGTGTCTGCCCAATGGAAGAGAAACGTTTCCCTGGAGGGCTCTCCAGAAAACCCAGTTGAGGATCCACCTGCTCGGGCCTTGACGGTACCCGAACTGAATAGGCTGCTCTGGGCACTCATGCTCTGTCTGACACAGCCTGAAGCCAGACGTCCAGACAGACAAGGAGACAGCTGGCCGCACACCCAGCACTTCGGACACGCCATGGTCTCATGCCGTCACCTCTTCCTAACCTTGGTTTTCAGATATCAGAACTTAGACATTATATCAATTCTCCACACAGCTTCGTATCGCACGCAAAAAACAGAACTCCTCCTTCCCCATGGCTGTAAAGCTTGCTCTTGGCATGGAGTCACACCTTCAGGGTGGGAGAAACCTTCATGGCCCCTGATGCCACGCCCAAACTTGAGTACTGCTTGGGCACAAATTTACACTGTGACCCTCAGCATGAGCCCCATGTCAAAGACAGGCCTCTCAGGGCCTGCACCAAAAGCCAGCATATGGGGCTTGCCAAGCCTCTATGCACACAATCCTCACCAGTGTTTGAGTTTTCCAGTCGTCCTGCCCTTACCTGGGGCTCTGCTCTGGAGTCCCTTTCTTGGAGAGGCACATGAGCCAGACAACACGACTCCACACTTCCCACAAAATGGCCCCACACTCTTGGGAGCTAAGACAAATCCCCAGAGAGGGATACTCGTCCACAGTCCCTGAGGCCACCCCTCCAATCCACGGATATCCCGGACACTACATCCAGAGACAAAAGCCTGAAGGAACGTTTCCCACTCGCCCTTTTTCAGAGGCCCAGGAGCTCCCTCTCGGGCGCTACATCTGGCCTGCCATACCCTAGGCGCCACTCATAAGCTGAGTTTGTGTTTTCAGATTTCTGTGCCCACAGCCTGGACCCGCACATCCTCCAGGCTAGGGCCTCTGGAGCCACAGCAAAAGATTGTGCCTGCCCTCACCAAGGAAAGTGTGCCCAATCCATTGACCACAACCCTACAGGTTAGGGAAAAGCTCCAAGGCCCCTGAGGCCATCAATAGTGTAGGCCACCATGGACTAAGAGGGGCTCTCTGACACCAGCGGAGCAACTATCTCCACTTAGACTCTCAGACAGTGTCCCCAGAGACAGAAGGTTGAAATGGACAGGCCCCCAGGCCCTAATCTGAACCTTAGCTTTGGTTTCCATGTGTCCGTCCTCAGAGGACTGTTTTCGTAGACCAGCACACGGGGCTTTTCTGAGGCACCAAACCAAACCTCTCTCGTCTCCACATGGAGAGCTTTCTTACTGGGGATGTATCAAACCCTTAAGGTAGGAGAGTTCCGTAGGTTCCCTGAACTACCAGCACATTCCAAGGTCTCCATGGACCCAAACGCACATTTTGCTGCATCCTCAGGAGAGGCCATTTCAAATCAGCCGCCTGGGTATCGTGCGACAGAGGCAGCAAATCAAACATATCTTGGCGCAAATGGCCAATGGGAATGCTAGGCATGCTGTACAGGGATCCATCCTTCGAACCCTGCTCTCCAGTCCTTCCGTATGGTATGTCCTGGAGCCATTCAACAGGACTCGAATGTCCCGCAGAAGGAAACCTTTTTGTTTGGGGCAACCTCCAAACTCAGCGTGGGAAAACTTCCTTGGCCTCATGAGGCCCCCGCTTCATGAAGGTGCCATCATGGACACATACTCCAGCCTCACCCAACATCTGATCCTCAGCCTGACTTCAGATGCAGGAGATTTTGTTTCAGCCTCTGCAGAGTGGGCCTGCTCTGCCCTTGGCTCCAATCTTCATCCTAGCTTGTGTTTTCAGACTTCCGTCCTCACACTCCTGGCCCACAAACCCTCCCTACTGGGAATTCTCCAGAATATGAGAAACCTCAAGGCCCCCGAGGACATCCCACTACTGGGAGCCTCCCTGGACACACAGGGGCATTCGGACACAACCTGAGCAGCTACCTCCACGAAGGCATGCACACAGATGTCAACAGAGATAGATGGTTGAGCCGGACAGGCCCTTAGGCCCTAATCTCAACTCTTGCTTTGGTTTCCAGGTGTCACTCCTCAGAGGCTTTGGTTCGAAGAACAGGATATGGGGCTTGCGTGAGACACAGAACAGAACTCCTCTCGTCTCCACAAGGGAACCTTCCTTGTTGGAGCCGTGTCAAACACCTCAGGTTGGAGAAACCTGCAGAGACCCTGAGCCACCTCCACATTCCAAGGTCTCCCAGGCCACCAAGCCACAGGAGGACTCATCTTCAGGAGAGTCCATTTCAACTCTCCCCTCTGGGTAACTCACCCAGGAGCCCGCAGATTGAGCCTGCATTTCCTGACTAAAGAGAGGGAATAAGAGGTGGCGTTCCCAGGCATCCATGCTTAGACACCTGCTCTCGAGTCTTTCCGTATGGGGCCTCCTGGAACCATCCAATAGGACTCGACTGTCGTGCAGAAGGAAACCTTGAGGTTTGGAGTAGTTCACAAATCCCATCGTAGGCAAGCCTCCCTGGCCTCATGAAGCCCCCACACCCTTCAGGAAGAGGCCATGCGGGACAAAAACTCTAGCCTGAGGCACGTCTCATAGTTGACATGACCTCAGTGCAGGAGATCTCGATTCAGCCTCTGCAGAGTGGGCCTGCCGTGCCCTCGGGCCCAAACCTCACGCTAGCTTGTGTTTTCAGACTTCCTTCCTCACACTCCTGGCAAACAAGCCCTCCGGACTAGGAACTCCAGAACGACAACCCAGCCCAGTGTCTGCCCAACGGAAGAGAAACGTTTCCCTGGGGGGCTCTCCAGAAAACCCAGATGAGGATCAACCTGCTCGGGCCTCGACGGTACCCGAACTGGATAGCCTGCTCTGGGCACTCATGCTCTGTCTGACACAGCCTGAAGCCAGACGTCCAGACAGACAAGGAGACAGCTGGCCGCACACCCAGCACTTCGGACACGCCATGGTCTTATGCCGTCACCTCTTCCTAACCTTGGTTTTCAGATATCTGAACCTAGACATTATATCAATTCTCCACACAGCTGGGTATCGCACGCACAAAACAGAACTCCTCCTTCCCCATGGCTGTAAAGCTTTCTCTTGGCATGGAGTCACACCTTCAGGGTGGGAGAAACCTTCATGGCCCCTGATGCCATCCCAAACTTGAGTGCATCTTGGGCACAAATTTACACTGTGACCCTCAGCATGAGCCCCATGTCAAAGACAGGCCTCTCAGGGCCTGCACCAAAAGCCCGAATATGGGGCTTGCCAAGCCCCTATGCACACAATCCTCACCAGTGTTTGAGTTTTCCAGTCGTCCTGCCCTTACCTGGGGCTCTGCTCTGGAGTCCCTTTCTTGGAGAGGCACATGAGCCAGACAACACGACTCCAACCTTCCCACAAAATGGCCCCACACTCTTGGGAGCTAAGACAAATCCCCAGAGAGGGATACTCGTCCACAGTCCCTGAGGCCACCCCTCCAATCCACGGCTATCCCGGACACAATATCCAGAGACAAAGGCCTGAAGGAACGTTTCCTACTCGCCCTTTTTTTAGAGGCCCAGGAGCTCCCTCTCGGGCGCTACATCTGGCCTGCCATACCCTAGGCGCCACTCATAAGCTGAGTTTGTGTTTTCAGACTTCTGTGCCCACAGCATGGACCCGCACATCCTCCAGGCTAGGGCCTCTGGAGCCACAGCAAAAGTTTGTGCCTGCCCTCACCAAGGAAAGTGTGCCCAATCCATTGACCACAACCCTACAGGTTAGGGAAAAGCTCCAAGGCCCCTGAGGCCATCAATAGTGTAGGCCACCATGGACTAAGAGGGGCTCTCTGACACCAGCGGAACAACTATCTCCACTTAGACTCTCAGACAGTGTCCCCAGAGACAGAAGGTTGAAATGGACAGGCCCCCAGACCCTAATCTGAACCTTAGCTTTGGTTTCCATGTGTCCGTCCTCAGAGGACTGTTTTCGTAGACCAGCACACGGGGCTTTTCTGAGGCACCAAACCAAAACTCTCTCGTCTCCACATGGGGAGCTTTCTTACTGGGGATGTATCAACCCTTAAGGTAGGAGAGTTCCGTAGGGCCCCTGAACAACCAGCACATTCCAAGGTCTCCATGGACCCAAACGCACATTATGATGCATCCTCAGGAGAGGCCATTTCAACTCAGCCCCCTGGGTAGCGTGCCCCAGAGGCAGCAAATCAAACATATCTTGGCGCAAATGGCCAATGGGAATGCGAGGCATGCTGTACAGGGATCCATCCTTCGAACCCTGCTCTCCAGTCCTTCCGTATGGTATGTCCTGGAGCCATGCAACAGGACTCGAATGTCCCGCAGAAGGAAACCTTTTTGTTTGGGGCAACCTCCAAACTCAGCGTGGGAAAACTTCCTTGGCCTCATGAGGCCCCCGCTTCATGAAGGTGCCATCATGGACACATACTACAGCCTCAGCCAACGTCTGATCCTCAGCCTGACTTCAGATGCAGGAGATTTTGTTTCAGCCTCTGCAGAGTGGGCCTGCTCTGCCCTTGGCTCCAATCTTCATCCTAGCTTGTGTTTTAAGACTTCCGTCCTCACACTCCTGGCCCACAAACCCTCCCTACTGGGAATTCTCCAGAATATGAGAAACCTCAAGGCCCCCGAGGACATCCCAATACTGGGAGCCTCCCTGGACACACAGGGGCATTCGGACACAAGCTGAGCAGCTACCTCCACGAAGGCATTCACACAGATGTCAACAGAGATAGACGGTTGAGCCGGACTGGCCCTTAGGCCCTAATCTCAACTCTTGCTTTGGTTTCCAGTTGTCACTCATCAGAGGCTTTGGTTCGAAGAACAGGATATGGGGCTTGCCTGAGGCACAGAACAGAACTCCTCTCGTCTCCACATGGGAAGCTTCCTTGTTGGAGCCGTGTCAAACACCTCAGGTTGGAGAATACTGCAGAGACCCTGAGCCACCTCCACATTCCAAGGTCTCCCAGGCCACCAAGCCACAGGAGAACTCATCTTCAGGAGAGTCCATTTCAACTCTCCCCTCTGGGTAACTCACCCAGGAGCCCGCAGATTGAGCCTGCATTTCCTGACTAAAGAGAGGGAATAAGAGGTGGCGTTCCCAGGCATCCATGCTTAGACAACTGCTCTCGAGTCTTTCCGTATGGGGCCTCCTGGAACCATCCAATAGGACTCGACTGTCGTGCAGAAGGAAACCTTGAGGTTTGGAGTAGTTCACAAATCCCATCGTAGGCAAGCCTCCCTGGCCTCATAAAGCCCCCACACCCTTCAGGAAGAGGCCATGCGGGACAAAAACTCTAGCCTGAGGCACGTCTCATAGTTGACATAACCTCAGTGCAGGAGATCTCGATTCAGCCTCTGCAGAGTCGGCCTGCCGTGCCCTCGGGCCCAAACCTTACGCTAGCTTGTGTTTTCAGACTTCCTTCCTCACACTCCTGGCAAACAAACCCTCCGGACTAGGCACTCCAGAACGACAACCCAGCCCAGTGTCTGCCCAACGGAAGAGAAACGTTTCCCTGGGGGGCTCTCCAGAAAACCCAGTTGAGGATCAACCTGCTCGGGCCTCGACGGTACCCGAACTGGATAGGCTGCTCTGGGCACTCATGCTCTGTCTGACACAGCCTGAAGCCAGACGTCCAGACAGACAAGGAGACAGCTGGCCGCACACCCAGCACTTCGGACACGCCATGGTCTTATGCCGTCACCTCTTCCTAACCTTGGTTTTCAGATATCTGAACCTAGACATTATATCAATTCTCCACACAGCTGGGTATCGCACGCACAAAACAGAACTCCTCCTTCCCCATGGCTGTAAAGCTTTCTCTTGGCATGGAGTCACACTCAGGTTGGGAGAAACCTTCATGGCCCCTGATGCCACGCCCAAACTTGAGTGCATCTTGGGCACAAATTTACACTGTGACCCTCAGCATGAGCCCCATGTCAAAGACAGGCCTGTCAGGGCCTGCACCAAGAGCCCGCATATGGGGCTTGCCAAGCCCCTATGCACACAATCCTCACCAGTGTTTGAGTTTTCCAGTCGTCCTGCCCTTACCTGGGGCTCTGCTCTGGAGTCCCTTTCTTGGAGAGGCACATGAGCCAGACAACACGACTCCACCCTTCCCACAAAATGGCCCCACACTCTTGGGAGCTAAGACAAATCCCCAGAGAGGGATACTCGTCCACAGTCCCTGAGGCCACCCCTCCAATCCACGGCTATCCCGGACACAATATCCAGAGACAAAAGCCTGAAGGAACGTTTCCCACTCGCCCTTTTTTTAGAGGCCCAGGAGCTCCCTCTCTGGCGCTACATCTGGCCTGCCATACCCTAGGCGCCACTCATAAGCTGAGTTTGTGTTTTCAGACTTCTGTGCCCACAGCATGGACCCGCACATCCTCCAGGCTAGGGCCTCTGGAGCCACAGCAAAAGATTGTGCCTGCCCTCACCAAGGAAAGTGTGCCCAATCCATTGACCACAACCCTACAGGTTAGGGAAAAGCTCCAAGGCCCCTGAGGCCATCAATAGTGTAGGCCACCATGGACTAAGAGGGGCTCTCTGACACCAGCGGAACAACTATCTCCACTTAGACTCTCAGACAGTGTCCCCAGAGACAGAAGGTTGAAATGGACAGGCCCCCAGGCCCTAATCTGAACCTTAGCTTTGGTTTCCATGTGTCCGTCCTCAGAGGACTGTTTTCGTAGACCAGCACACGGGGCTTTTCTGAGGCACCAAACCAAACCTCTCTCGTCTCCACATGGGGAGCTTTCTTACTGGGGATGTATCAAACCCTTAAGGTAGGAGAGTTCCGTAGGGCCCCTGAACAACCAGCACAATCCAAGGTCTCCATGGACCCAAACGAACATTATGACGCATCCTCAGAAGAGGCCATTTCAACTCAGCCCCCTGGGTAGCGTGCCCCAGAGGCAGCAAATCAAACATATATTGGCGCAAATGGCCAATGAGAATGCGAGGCATGCTGTACAGGGATCCATCCTTCGAACCCTGCTCTCCAGTCCTTCCGTATGGTATGTCCTGGAGCCATGCAACAGGACTCGAATGTCCCGCAGAAGGAAACCTTTTTGTTTGGGGCAACCTCCAAACTCAGCGTGGGAAAACTTCCTTGGCCTCATGAGGCCCCCGCTTCATGAAAGTGCCATCATGAACTCATACTCCAGCCTCAGCCAACGTCTGATCCTCAGCCTGACTTCAGATGCAGGAGATTTTGTTTCAGCCTCTGCAGAGTGGGCCTGCTCTGGCTTTGGCTCCAATCTTCATCCTAGCTTGTGTTTTCAGACTTCCGTCCTCACACTCCTGGCCCATAAACCCTCCCTACTGGGAATTCTCCAGAATATGAGAAACCTCAAGGCCCCCGAGGATATCCCACTACTGGGAGCCTCCCTGGACACACAGGGGCATTCGGACACAAGCTGAGCAGCTACCTCCACGAAGGCATGCACACAGATGTCAACAGAGATAGACGGTTGAGACGGACAGGCCCTTAGGCCCTAATCACAACTCTTGCTTTGGTTTCCAGGTGTCACTCCTCAGAGGCTTTGGTTCGAAGAACAGGATATGGGGCTTGCGTGAGGCACAGAACAGAACTCCTCTCGTCTCCACAAGGGAACCTTCCTTGTTGGAGCCGTGTCAAACACCTCAGGTTGGAGAAACCTGCAGAGACCCTGAGCCACCTCCACATTCCAAGGTCTCCCAGGCCACCAAGCCACAGGAGGACTCATCTTCAGGAGAGTCCATTTCAACTCTCCCCTCTGGGTAACTCACCCAGGAGCCTGCAGATTGAGCCTGCATTTCCTGACTAAAGAGAGGGAATAAGAGGTGGCGTTCCCAGGCATCCATGCTTAGACACCTGCTCTCGAGTCTTTCCGTATGGGGCCTCCTGGAACCATCCAATAGGACTCGACTGTCGTGCAGAAGGAAACCTTGAGGTTTGGAGTAGTTCACAAATCCCATCGTAGGCAAGCCTCCCTGGCCTCATGAAGCCCCCACACCCTTCAGGAAGAGGCCATGCGGGACAAAAACTCTAGCCTGAGGCACGTCTCATAGTTGACATGACCTCAGTGCAGGAGATCTCGATTCAGCCTCTGCAGAGTGGGCCTGCCGTGCCCTCGGGCCCAAACCTCACGCTAGCTTGTGTTTTCAGACTTCCTTCCTCACACTCCTGGCAAACAAGCCCTCCGGACTAGGAACTCCAGAACGACAACCCAGCCCAGTGTCTGCCCAACGGAAGAGAAACGTTTCCCTGGGGGGCTCTCCAGAAAACCCAGATGAGGATCAACCTGCTCGGGCCTCGACGGTACCCGAACTGGATAGCCTGCTCTGGGCACTCATGCTCTGTCTGACACA
This sequence comes from Mustela nivalis, assembly GCF_964662115.1. Lineage (NCBI taxonomy): Eukaryota > Metazoa > Chordata > Mammalia > Carnivora > Mustelidae > Mustela > Mustela nivalis. Next base: position 86,625 of record NW_028135098.1, read on the forward strand.
GCCTGAAGCCAGACGTCCAGACAGACAAGGAGACAGCTGGCCGCACACCCAGCACTTCGGACACGCCATGGTCTTATGCCGTCACCTCTTCCTAACCTTGGTTTTCAGATATCTGAACCTAGACATTATATCAATTCTCCACAGAGCTGGGTATCGCACGCACAAAACAGAACTCCTCCTTCCCCATGGCTGTAAAGCTTGCTCTTGGCATGGAGTCACACCTTCAGGGTGGGAGAAACCGTCATGGCCCCTGATGCCACGCCCAAACTTGAGTACTGCTTGGGCACAAATTTACACTGTGACCCTCAGCATGAGCCCCATGTCAAAGACAGGCCTGTCAGGGCCTGCACCAAGAGCCCGCATATGGGGCTTGCCAAGCCCCTATGCACACAATCCTCACCAGTGTTTGAGTTTTCCAGTCGCCCTGCCCTTACCTGGGGCTCTGCTCTGGAGTCCCTTTCTTGGAGAGGCACATGAGCCAGACAACACGACTCCACCCTTCCCACAAAATGGCCCCACACTCTTGGGAGCTGGACAAATCCCCAGAGAGGGATACTCGTCCACAGTCCCTGAGGCCACCCCTCCAATCCACGGCTATCCCAGACACAACATCCAGAGACAAAAGCCTGAAGCAACGACTCCCACTCGCCCTTGTTTCAGAGGCCCAGGAGCTCCCTCTCGGGCGGTACATCTGGACTGCCATACCCTAGGCGCCACTCATAAGCTGAGTTTGTGTTTTCACACTTCTGTGCCAACAGCCTGGACCCGCACATCCTCCAGGCTAGGGCCTCTGGAGCCACAGCGAAAGATTGTGCCTGCCCTCTCCAAGGAAAATGTGCCCAATCCATTGACCACAACCCTACAGGTTAGGGAAAAGCTCCAAGGCCCCTGAGGCCATCAATAGTGTCGGCCACCCTGGACTAAGAGGGGCTCTCTGACACCAGCGGAGCAACTATCTCCACTTTGACTCTCAGACAGTGTCCCCAGAGACAGAAGGTTGAAATGGACAGGCCCCCAGGCCCTAATCTGAACCTTAGCTTTGGTTTCCATGTGTCCATCCTCAGAGGACTGTTTTCGTAGACCAGCACACGGGGCTTTTCTGAGGCACCAAACCAAACCTCTCTCGTCTCCACATGGGGAGCTTTCTTACTAGGGATGTATCAAACCCTTAAGGTAGGAGAGTTCCGTAGGTTCCCTGAACTACCAGCACATTCCAAGGTCTCCATGGACCCAAACGCACATTTTGCTGCATCCTCAGGAGAGGCCATTTCAACTCAGCCCCCTGGGTAGCGTGCGACAGAGGCAGCAAATCAAACATATATTGGCGCAAATGGCCAATGGGAATGCTAGGCATGCTGTACAGGGATCCATCCTTCGAACCCTGCTCTCCAGTCCTTCCGTATGGTATGTCCTGGAGCCATGCAACAGGACTCGAATGTCCCGCAGAAGGAAAACTTTTTGTTTGGGGCAACCTCCAAACTCAGCGTGGGAAAACTTCCTTGGCCTCATGAGGCCCCCGCTTCATGAAGGTGCCATCATGGACACATACTCCAGCCTCAGCCAACGTCTGATCCTCAGCCTGACTTCAGATGCAGGAGATTTTGTTTCATCCTCTGCAGAGTGGGCCTGCTCTGCCCTTGGCTCCAATCTTCATCCTAGCTTGTGTTTTCAGACTTCCGTCCTCACACTCCTGGCCCACAAACCCTCCCTACAGGGAATTCTCCAGAATATGAGAAACCTCAAGGCCCCCGAGGACATCCCACTACGGGGAGCCTCCCTGGACACACAGGGGCATTTGGACACAACCTGAGCAGCTACCTCCACGAAGGCATGCACACAGATGTCAACAGAGATAGACGGTTGAGACGGACAGGCCCTTAGGCCCTAATCTCAACTCTTGCTTTGGTATCCAGGTGTCACTCCTCAGAGGCTTTGGTTCGAAGAACAGGATATGGGGCTTGCGTGAGGCACAGAACAGAACTCCTCTCGTCTCCACAATGGAACCTTCCTTGTTGGAGCCGTGTCAAACACCTCAGGTTGGAGAAACCTGCAGAGACCCTGAGCCACCTCCACATTCCAAGGTCTCCCAGGCCACCAAGACACAGGAGGACTCATCTTCAGGAGAGTCCATTTCAATTCTCCCCTCTGGGTAACTCACCCAGGAGCCCGCAGATTGAGCCTGCATTTCCTGACTAAAGAGAGGGAATAAGAGGTGGCGTTCCCAGGCATCCATGCTTAGACACCTGCTCTCGAGTCTTTCCGTATGGGGCCTCCTGGAACCATCCAATAGGACTCGACTGTCGTGCAGAAGGAAACCTTGAGGTTTGGAGTAGTTCACAAATCCCATCGTAGGCAAGCCTCCCTGGCCTCATGAAGCCCCCACACCCTTCAGGAAGAGGCCATGCGGGACAAAAACTCTAGCCTGAGGCACGTCTCATAGTTGACATGACCTCAGTGCAGGAGATCTCGATTCAGCCTCTGCAGAGTGGGCCTGCCGTGCCCTCGGGCCCAAACCTTACGCTAGCTTGTGTTTTCAGACTTCCTTCCTCACACTCCTGGCAAACAAACCCTCCGGACTAGGCACTCCAGAACGACAACCCAGCCCAGTGTCTGCCCAACGGAAGAGAAACGTTTCCCTGGGGGGCTCTCCAGAAAACCCAGTTGAGGATCAACCTGCTCGGGCCTCGACGGTACCCGAACTGGATAGGCTGCTCTGGGCACTCATGCTCTGTCTGACACAGCCTGAAGCCAGACGTCCAGACAGACAAGGAGACAGCTGGCCGCACACCCAGCACTTCGGACACGCCATGGTCTTATGCCGTCACCTCCTCCTAACCTTGGTTTTCAGATATCTGAACCTAGACATTATATCAATTCTCCACACAGCTGGGTATCGCACGCACAAAACAGAACTCCTCCTTCCCCATGGCTGTAAAGCTTGCTCTTGGCATGGAGTCACACCTTCAGGGTGGGAGAAACCGTCATGGCCCCTGATGCCACGCCCAAACTTGAGTGCATCTTGGGCACAAATTTACACTGTGACCCTCAGCATGAGCCCCATGTCAAAGACAGGCCTGTCAGGGCCTGCACCAAGAGCCCGCATATGGGGCTTGCCAAGCCCCTATGCACACAATCCTCACCAGTGTTTGAGTTTTCCAGTCGTCCTGCCCTTACCTGGGGCTCTGCTCTGGAGTCCCTTTCTTGGAGAGGCACATGAGCCAGACAACACGACTCCACCCTTCCCACAAAATGGCCCCACACTCTTGGGAGCTAAGACAAATCCCCAGAGAGGGATACTCGTCCACAGTCCCTGAGGCCACCCCTCCAATCCACGGCTATCCCGGACACAATATCCAGAGACAAAAGCCTGAAGGAACGTTTCCCACTCGCCCTTTTTTTAGAGGCCCAGGAGCTCCCTCTCTGGCGCTACATCTGGCCTGCCATACCCTAGGCGCCACTCATAAGCTGAGTTTGTGTTTTCAGACTTCTGTGCCCACAGCATGGACCCGCACATCCTCCAGGCTAGGGCCTCTGGAGCCACAGCAAAAGATTGTGCCTGCCCTCACCAAGGAAAGTGTGCCCAATCCATTGACCACAACCCTACAGGTTAGGGAAAAGCTCCAAGGCCCCTGAGGCCATCAATAGTGTAGGCCACCATGGACTAAGAGGGGCTCTCTGACACCAGCGGAACAACTATCTCCACTTAGACTCTCAGACAGTGTCCCCAGAGACAGAAGGTTGAAATGGACAGGCCCCCAGGCCCTAATCTGAACCTTAGCTTTGGTTTCCATGTGTCCGTCCTCAGAGGACTGTTTTCGTAGACCAGCACACGGGGCTTTTCTGAGGCACCAAACCAAACCTCTCTCGTCTCCACATGGGGAGCTTTCTTACTGGGGATGTATCAAACCCTTAAGGTAGGAGAGTTCCGTAGGGCCCCTGAACAACCAGCACAATCCAAGGTCTCCATGGACCCAAACGAACATTATGACGCATCCTCAGAAGAGGCCATTTCAACTCAGCCCCCTGGGTAGCGTGCCCCAGAGGCAGCAAATCAAACATATATTGGCGCAAATGGCCAATGAGAATGCGAGGCATGCTGTACAGGGATCCATCCTTCGAACCCTGCTCTCCAGTCCTTCCGTATGGTATGTCCTGGAGCCATGCAACAGGACTCGAATGTCCCGCAGAAGGAAACCTTTTTGTTTGGGGCAACCTCCAAACTCAGCGTGGGAAAACTTCCTTGGCCTCATGAGGCCCCCGCTTCATGAAAGTGCCATCATGAACTCATACTCCAGCCTCAGCCAACGTCTGATCCTCAGCCTGACTTCAGATGCAGGAGATTTTGTTTCAGCCTCTGCAGAGTGGGCCTGCTCTGGCTTTGGCTCCAATCTTCATCCTAGCTTGTGTTTTCAGACTTCCGTCCTCACACTCCTGGCCCATAAACCCTCCCTACTGGGAATTCTCCAGAATATGAGAAACCTCAAGGCCCCCGAGGATATCCCACTACTGGGAGCCTCCCTGGACACACAGGGGCATTCGGACACAAGCTGAGCAGCTACCTCCACGAAGGCATGCACACAGATGTCAACAGAGATAGACGGTTGAGACGGACAGGCCCTTAGGCCCTAATCACAACTCTTGCTTTGGTTTCCAGGTGTCACTCCTCAGAGGCTTTGGTTCGAAGAACAGGATATGGGGCTTGCGTGAGGCACAGAACAGAACTCCTCTCGTCTCCACAAGGGAACCTTCCTTGTTGGAGCCGTGTCAAACACCTCAGGTTGGAGAAACCTGCAGAGACCCTGAGCCACCTCCACATTCCAAGGTCTCCCAGGCCACCAAGCCACAGGAGGACTCATCTTCAGGAGAGTCCATTTCAACTCTCCCCTCTGGGTAACTCACCCAGGAGCCTGCAGATTGAGCCTGCATTTCCTGACTAAAGAGAGGGAATAAGAGGTGGCGTTCCCAGGCATCCATGCTTAGACAACTGCTCTCGAGTCTTTCCGTATGGGGCCTCCTGGAACCATCCAATAGGACTCGACTGTCGTGCAGAAGGAAACCTTGAGGTTTGGAGTAGTTCACAAATCCCATCGTAGGCAAGCCTCCCTGGCCTCATGAAGCCCCCACACCCTTCAGGAAGAGGCCATGCGGGACAAAAACTCTAGCCTGAGGCACGTCTCATAGTTGACATGACCTCAGTGCAGGAGATCTCGATTCAGCCTCTGCAGAGTGGGCCTGCCGTGCCCTCGGGCCCAAACCTCACGCTAGCTTGTGTTTTCAGACTTCCTTCCTCACACTCCTGGCAAACAAGCCCTCCGGACTAGGAACTCCAGAACGACAACCCAGCCCAGTGTCTGCCCAACGGAAGAGAAACGTTTCCCTGGGGGGCTCTCCAGAAAACCCAGATGAGGATCAACCTGCTCGGGCCTCGACGGTACCCGAACTGGATAGCCTGCTCTGGGCACTCATGCTCTGTCTGACACAGCCTGAAGCCAGACGTCCAGACAGACAAGGAGACAGCTGGCCGCACACCCAGCACTTCGGACACGCCATGGTCTTATGCCGTCACCAATTCCTAACCTTGGTTTTCAGATATCTGAACCTAGACATTATATCAATTCTCCACAGAGCTGGGTATCGCACGCACAAAACAGAACTCCTCCTTCCCCATGGCTGTAAAGCTTGCTCTTGGCATGGAGTCACACCTTCAGGGTGGGAGAAACCGTCATGGCCCCTGATGCCACGCCCAAACTTGAGTACTGCTTGGGCACAAATTTACACTGTGACCCTCAGCATGAGCCCCATGTCAAAGACAGGCCTGTCAGGGCCTGCACCAAGAGCCCGCATATGGGGCTTGCCAAGCCCCTATGCACACAATCCTCACCAGTGTTTGAGTTTTCCAGTCGCCCTGCCCTTACCTGGGGCTCTGCTCTGGAGTCCCTTTCTTGGAGAGGCACATGAGCCAGACAACACGACTCCACCCTTCCCACAAAATGGCCCCACACTCTTGGGAGCTGGACAAATCCCCAGAGAGGGATACTCGTCCACAGTCCCTGAGGCCACCCCTCCAATCCACGGCTATCCCAGACACAACATCCAGAGACAAAAGCCTGAAGCAACGACTCCCACTCGCCCTTGTTTCAGAGGCCCAGGAGCTCCCTCTCGGGCGGTACATCTGGACTGCCATACCCTAGGCGCCACTCATAAGCTGAGTTTGTGTTTTCACACTTCTGTGCCAACAGCCTGGACCCGCACATCCTCCAGGCTAGGGCCTCTGGAGCCACAGCGAAAGATTGTGCCTGCCCTCTCCAAGGAAAATGTGCCCAATCCATTGACCACAACCCTACAGGTTAGGGAAAAGCTCCAAGGCCCCTGAGGCCATCAATAGTGTCGGCCACCCTGGACTAAGAGGGGCTCTCTGACACCAGCGGAGCAACTATCTCCACTTTGACTCTCAGACAGTGTCCCCAGAGACAGAAGGTTGAAATGGACAGGCCCCCAGGCCCTAATCTGAACCTTAGCTTTGGTTTCCATGTGTCCATCCTCAGAGGACTGTTTTCGTAAACCAGCACACGGGGCTTTTCTGAGGCACCAAACCAAACCTCTCTCGTCTCCACATGGGGAGCTTTCTTACTAGGGATGTATCAAACCCTTAAGGTAGGAGAGTTCCGTAGGTTCCCTGAACTACCAGCACATTCCAAGGTCTCCATGGACCCAAACGCACATTTTGCTGCATCCTCAGGAGAGGCCATTTCAACTCAGCCCCCTGGGTAGCGTGCGACAGAGGCAGCAAATCAAACATATATTGGCGCAAATGGCCAATGGGAATGCTAGGCATGCTGTACAGGGATCCATCCTTCGAACCCTGCTCTCCAGTCCTTCCGTATGGTATGTCCTGGAGCCATGCAACAGGACTCGAATGTCCCGCAGAAGGAAAACTTTTTGTTTGGGGCAACCTCCAAACTCAGCGTGGGAAAACTTCCTTGGCCTCATGAGGCCCCCGCTTCATGAAGGTGCCATCATGGACACATACTCCAGCCTCAGCCAACGTCTGATCCTCAGCCTGACTTCAGATGCAGGAGATTTTGTTTCATCCTCTGCAGAGTGGGCCTGCTCTGCCCTTGGCTCCAATCTTCATCCTAGCTTGTGTTTTCAGACTTCCGTCCTCACACTCCTGGCCCACAAACCCTCCCTACAGGGAATTCTCCAGAATATGAGAAACCTCAAGGCCCCCGAGGACATCCCACTACGGGGAGCCTCCCTGGACACACAGGGGCATTTGGACACAACCTGAGCAGCTACCTCCACGAAGGCATGCACACAGATGTCAACAGAGATAGACGGTTGAGACGGACAGGCCCTTAGGCCCTAATCTCAACTCTTGCTTTGGTATCCAGGTGTCACTCCTCAGAGGCTTTGGTTCGAAGAACAGGATATGGGGCTTGCGTGAGGCACAGAACAGAACTCCTCTCGTCTCCACAATGGAACCTTCCTTGTTGGAGCCGTGTCAAACACCTCAGGTTGGAGAAACCTGCAGAGACCCTGAGCCACCTCCACATTCCAAGGTCTCCCAGGCCACCAAGCCACAGGAGGACTCATCTTCAGGAGAGTCCATTTCAATTCTCCCCTCTGGGTAACTCACCCAGGAGCCCGCAGATTGAGCCTGCATTTCCTGACTAAAGAGAGGGAATAAGAGGTGGCGTTCCCAGGCATCCATGCTTAGACACCTGCTCTCGAGTCTTTCCGTATGGGGCCTCCTGGAACCATCCAATAGGACTCGACTGTCGTGCAGAAGGAAACCTTGAGGTTTGGAGTAGTTCACAAATCCCATCGTAGGCAAGCCTCCCTGGCCTCATGAAGCCCCCACACCCTTCAGGAAGAGGCCATGCGGGACAAAAACTCTAGCCTGAGGCACGTCTCATAGTTGACATGACCTCAGTGCAGGAGATCTCGATTCAGCCTCTGCAGAGTGGGCCTGCCGTGCCCTCGGGCCCAAACCTTACGCTAGCTTGTGTTTTCAGACTTCCTTCCTCACACTCCTGGCAAACAAACCCTCCGGACTAGGCACTCCAGAACGACAACCCAGCCCAGTGTCTGCCCAACGGAAGAGAAACGTTTCCCTGGGGGGCTCTCCAGAAAACCCAGTTGAGGATCAACCTGCTCGGGCCTCGACGGTACCCGAACTGGATAGGCTGCTCTGGGCACTCATGCTCTGTCTGACACAGCCTGAAGCCAGACGTCCAGACAGACAAGGAGACAGCTGGCCGCACACCCAGCACTTCGGACACGCCATGGTCTTATGCCGTCACCTCCTCCTAACCTTGGTTTTCAGATATCTGAACCTAGACATTATATCAATTCTCCACACAGCTGGGTATCGCACGCACAAAACAGAACTCCTCCTTCCCCATGGCTGTAAAGCTTGCTCTTGGCATGGAGTCACACTCAGGGTGGGAGAAACCGTCATGGCCCCTGATGCCACGCCCAAACTTGAGTGCATCTTGGGCACAAATTTACACTGTGACCCTCAGCATGAGCCCCATGTCAAAGACAGGCCTGTCAGGGCCTGCACCAAGAGCCCGCATATGGGGCTTGCCAAGCCCCTATGCACACAATCCTCACCAGTGTTTGAGTTTTCCAGTCGTCCTGCCCTTACCTGGGGCTCTGCTCTGGAGTCCCTTTCTTGGAGAGGCACATGAGCCAGACAACACGACTCCACCCTTCCCACAAAATGGCCCCACACTCTTGGGAGCTAAGACAAATCCCCAGAGAGGGATACTCGTCCACAGTCCCTGAGGCCACCCCTCCAATCCACGGCTATCCCGGACACAATATCCAGAGACAAAAGCCTGAAGGAACGTTTCCCACTCGCCCTTTTTTTAGAGGCCCAGGAGCTCCCTCTCTGGCGCTACATCTGGCCTGCCATACCCTAGGCGCCACTCATAAGCTGAGTTTGTGTTTTCAGACTTCTGTGCCCACAGCATGGACCCGCACATCCTCCAGGCTAGGGCCTCTGGAGCCACAGCAAAAGATTGTGCCTGCCCTCACCAAGGAAAGTGTGCCCAATCCATTGACCACAACCCTACAGGTTAGGGAAAAGCTCCAAGGCCCCTGAGGCCATCAATAGTGTAGGCCACCATGGACTAAGAGGGGCTCTCTGACACCAGCGGAACAACTATCTCCACTTAGACTCTCAGACAGTGTCCCCAGAGACAGAAGGTTGAAATGGACAGGCCCCCAGGCCCTAATCTGAACCTTAGCTTTGGTTTCCATGTGTCCGTCCTCAGAGGACTGTTTTCGTAGACCAGCACACGGGGCTTTTCTGAGGCACCAAACCAAACCTCTCTCGTCTCCACATGGGGAGCTTTCTTACTGGGGATGTATCAAACCCTTAAGGTAGGAGAGTTCCGTAGGGCCCCTGAACAACCAGCACAATCCAAGGTCTCCATGGACCCAAACGAACATTATGACGCATCCTCAGAAGAGGCCATTTCAACTCAGCCCCCTGGGTAGCGTGCCCCAGAGGCAGCAAATCAAACATATATTGGCGCAAATGGCCAATGAGAATGCGAGGCATGCTGTACAGGGATCCATCCTTCGAACCCTGCTCTCCAGTCCTTCCGTATGGTATGTCCTGGAGCCATGCAACAGGACTCGAATGTCCCGCAGAAGGAAACCTTTTTGTTTGGGGCAACCTCCAAACTCAGCGTGGGAAAACTTCCTTGGCCTCATGAGGCCCCCGCTTCATGAAAGTGCCATCATGAACTCATACTCCAGCCTCAGCCAACGTCTGATCCTCAGCCTGACTTCAGATGCAGGAGATTTTGTTTCAGCCTCTGCAGCGTGGGCCTGCTCTGGCTTTGGCTCCAATCTTCATCCTAGCTTGTGTTTTCAGACTTCCGTCCTCACACTCCTGGCCCATAAACCCTCCCTACTGGGAATTCTCCAGAATATGAGAAACCTCAAGGCCCCCGAGGATATCCCACTACTGGGAGCCTCCCTGGACACACAGGGGCATTCGGACACAAGCTGAGCAGCTACCTCCACGAAGGCATGCACACAGATGTCAACAGAGATAGACGGTTGAGACGGACAGGCCCTTAGGCCCTAATCACAACTCTTGCTTTGGTTTCCAGGTGTCACTCCTCAGAGGCTTTGGTTCGAAGAACAGGATATGGGGCTTGCGTGAGGCACAGAACAGAACTCCTCTCGTCTCCACAAGGGAACCTTCCTTGTTGGAGCCGTGTCAAACACCTCAGGTTGGAGAAACCTGCAGAGACCCTGAGCCACCTCCACATTCCAAGGTCTCCCAGGCCACCAAGCCACAGGAGGACTCATCTTCAGGAGAGTCCATTTCAACTCTCCCCTCTGGGTAACTCACCCAGGAGCCTGCAGATTGAGCCTGCATTTCCTGACTAAAGAGAGGGAATAAGAGGTGGCGTTCCCAGGCATCCATGCTTAGACACCTGCTCTCGAGTCTTTCCGTATGGGGCCTCCTGGAACCATCCAATAGGACTCGACTGTCGTGCAGAAGGAAACCTTGAGGTTTGGAGTAGTTCACAAATCCCATCGTAGGCAAGCCTCCCTGGCCTCATGAAGCCCCCACACCCTTCAGGAAGAGGCCATGCGGGACAAAAACTCTAGCCTGAGGCACGTCTCATAGTTGACATGACCTCAGTGCAGGAGATCTCGATTCAGCCTCTGCAGAGTGGGCCTGCCGTGCCCTCGGGCCCAAACCTCACGCTAGCTTGTGTTTTCAGACTTCCTTCCTCACACTCCTGGCAAACAAGCCCTCCGGACTAGGAACTCCAGAACGACAACCCAGCCCAGTGTCTGCCCAACGGAAGAGAAACGTTTCCCTGGGGGGCTCTCCAGAAAACCCAGATGAGGATCAACCTGCTCGGGCCTCGACGGTACCCGAACTGGATAGCCTGCTCTGGGCACTCATGCTCTGTCTGACACAGCCTGAAGCCAGACGTCCAGACAGACAAGGAGACAGCTGGCCGCACACCCAGCACTTCGGACACGCCATGGTCTTATGCCGTCACCTCTTCCTAACCTTGGTTTTCAGATATCTGAACCTAGACATTATATCAATTCTCCACAGAGCTGGGTATCGCACGCACAAAACAGAACTCCTCCTTCCCCATGGCTGTAAAGCTTGCTCTTGGCATGGAGTCACACCTTCAGGGTGGGAGAAACCGTCATGGCCCCTGATGCCACGCCCAAACTTGAGTACTGCTTGGGCACAAATTTACACTGTGACCCTCAGCATGAGCCCCATGTCAAAGACAGGCCTGTCAGGGCCTGCACCAAGAGCCCGCATATGGGGCTTGCCAAGCCCCTATGCACACAATCCTCACCAGTGTTTGAGTTTTCCAGTCGCCCTGCCCTTACCTGGGGCTCTGCTCTGGAGTCCCTTTCTTGGAGAGGCACATGAGCCAGACAACACGACTCCACCCTTCCCACAAAATGGCCCCACACTCTTGGGAGCTGGACAAATCCCCAGAGAGGGATACTCGTCCACAGTCCCTGAGGCCACCCCTCCAATCCACGGCTATCCCAGACACAACATCCAGAGACAAAAGCCTGAAGCAACGACTCCCACTCGCCCTTGTTTCAGAGGCCCAGGAGCTCCCTCTCGGGCGGTACATCTGGACTGCCATACCCTAGGCGCCACTCATAAGCTGAGTTTGTGTTTTCACACTTCTGTGCCAACAGCCTGGACCCGCACATCCTCCAGGCTAGGGCCTCTGGAGCCACAGCGAAAGATTGTGCCTGCCCTCTCCAAGGAAAATGTGCCCAATCCATTGACCACAACCCTACAGGTTAGGGAAAAGCTCCAAGGCCCCTGAGGCCATCAATAGTGTCGGCCACCCTGGACTAAGAGGGGCTCTCTGACACCAGCGGAGCAACTATCTCCACTTTGACTCTCAGACAGTGTCCCCAGAGACAGAAGGTTGAAATGGACAGGCCCCCAGGCCCTAATCTGAACCTTAGCTTTGGTTTCCATGTGTCCATCCTCAGAGGACTGTTTTCGTAGACCAGCACACGGGGCTTTTCTGAGGCACCAAACCAAACCTCTCTCGTCTCCACATGGGGAGCTTTCTTACTAGGGATGTATCAAACCCTTAAGGTAGGAGAGTTCCGTAGGTTCCCTGAACTACCAGCACATTCCAAGGTCTCCATGGACCCAAACGCACATTTTGCTGCATCCTCAGGAGAGGCCATTTCAACTCAGCCCCCTGGGTAGCGTGCGACAGAGGCAGCAAATCAAACATATATTGGCGCAAATGGCCAATGGGAATGCTAGGCATGCTGTACAGGGATCCATCCTTCGAACCCTGCTCTCCAGTCCTTCCGTATGGTATGTCCTGGAGCCATGCAACAGGACTCGAATGTCCCGCAGAAGGAAAACTTTTTGTTTGGGGCAACCTCCAAACTCAGCGTGGGAAAACTTCCTTGGCCTCATGAGGCCCCCGCTTCATGAAGGTGCCATCATGGACACATACTCCAGCCTCAGCCAACGTCTGATCCTCAGCCTGACTTCAGATGCAGGAGATTTTGTTTCATCCTCTGCAGAGTGGGCCTGCTCTGCCCTTGGCTCCAATCTTCATCCTAGCTTGTGTTTTCAGACTTCCGTCCTCACACTCCTGGCCCACAAACCCTCCCTACAGGGAATTCTCCAGAATATGAGAAACCTCAAGGCCCCCGAGGACATCCCACTACGGGGAGCCTCCCTGGACACACAGGGGCATTTGGACACAACCTGAGCAGCTACCTCCACGAAGGCATGCACACAGATGTCAACAGAGATAGACGGTTGAGACGGACAGGCCCTTAGGCCCTAATCTCAACTCTTGCTTTGGTATCCAGGTGTCACTCCTCAGAGGCTTTGGTTCGAAGAACAGGATATGGGGCTTGCGTGAGGCACAGAACAGAACTCCTCTCGTCTCCACAATGGAACCTTCCTTGTTGGAGCCGTGTCAAACACCTCAGGTTGGAGAAACCTGCAGAGACCCTGAGCCACCTCCACATTCCAAGGTCTCCCAGGCCACCAAGCCACAGGAGGACTCATCTTCAGGAGAGTCCATTTCAATTCTCCCCTCTGGGTAACTCACCCAGGAGCCCGCAGATTGAGCCTGCATTTCCTGACTAAAGAGAGGGAATAAGAGGTGGCGTTCCCAGGCATCCATGCTTAGACACCTGCTCTCGAGTCTTTCCGTATGGGGCCTCCTGGAACCATCCAATAGGACTCGACTGTCGTGCAGAAGGAAACCTTGAGGTTTGGAGTAGTTCACAAATCCCATCGTAGGCAAGCCTCCCTGGCCTCATGAAGCCCCCACACCCTTCAGGAAGAGGCCATGCGGGACAAAAACTCTAGCCTGAGGCACGTCTCATAGTTGACATGACCTCAGTGCAGGAGATCTCGATTCAGCCTCTGCAGAGTGGGCCTGCCGTGCCCTCGGGCCCAAACCTTACGCTAGCTTGTGTTTTCAGACTTCCTTCCTCACACTCCTGGCAAACAAACCCTCCGGACTAGGCACTCCAGAACGACAACCCAGCCCAGTGTCTGCCCAACGGAAGAGAAACGTTTCCCTGGGGGGCTCTCCAGAAAACCCAGTTGAGGATCAACCTGCTCGGGCCTCGACGGTACCCGAACTGGATAGGCTGCTCTGGGCACTCATGCTCTGTCTGACACAGCCTGAAGCCAGACGTCCAGACAGACAAGGAGACAGCTGGCCGCACACCCAGCACTTCGGACACGCCATGGTCTTATGCCGTCACCTCCTCCTAACCTTGGTTTTCAGATATCTGAACCTAGACATTATATCAATTCTCCACACAGCTGGGTATCGCACGCACAAAACAGAACTCCTCCTTCCCCATGGCTGTAAAGCTTGCTCTTGGCATGGAGTCACACTCAGGGTGGGAGAAACCGTCATGGCCCCTGATGCCACGCCCAAACTTGAGTGCATCTTGGGCACAAATTTACACTGTGACCCTCAGCATGAGCCCCATGTCAAAGACAGGCCTGTCAGGGCCTGCACCAAGAGCCCGCATATGGGGCTTGCCAAGCCCCTATGCACACAATCCTCACCAGTGTTTGAGTTTTCCAGTCGTCCTGCCCTTACCTGGGGCTCTGCTCTGGAGTCCCTTTCTTGGAGAGGCACATGAGCCAGACAACACGACTCCACCCTTCCCACAAAATGGCCCCACACTCTTGGGAGCTAAGACAAATCCCCAGAGAGGGATACTCGTCCACAGTCCCTGAGGCCACCCCTCCAATCCACGGCTATCCCGGACACAATATCCAGAGACAAAAGCCTGAAGGAACGTTTCCCACTCGCCCTTTTTTTAGAGGCCCAGGAGCTCCCTCTCTGGCGCTACATCTGGCCTGCCATACCCTAGGCGCCACTCATAAGCTGAGTTTGTGTTTTCAGACTTCTGTGCCCACAGCATGGACCCGCACATCCTCCAGGCTAGGGCCTCTGGAGCCACAGCAAAAGATTGTGCCTGCCCTCACCAAGGAAAGTGTGCCCAATCCATTGACCACAACCCTACAGGTTAGGGAAAAGCTCCAAGGCCCCTGAGGCCATCAATAGTGTAGGCCACCATGGACTAAGAGGGGCTCTCTGACACCAGCGGAACAACTATCTCCACTTAGACTCTCAGACAGTGTCCCCAGAGACAGAAGGTTGAAATGGACAGGCCCCCAGGCCCTAATCTGAACCTTAGCTTTGGTTTCCATGTGTCCGTCCTCAGAGGACTGTTTTCGTAGACCAGCACACGGGGCTTTTCTGAGGCACCAAACCAAACCTCTCTCGTCTCCACATGGGGAGCTTTCTTACTGGGGATGTATCAAACCCTTAAGGTAGGAGAGTTCCGTAGGGCCCCTGAACAACCAGCACAATCCAAGGTCTCCATGGACCCAAACGAACATTATGACGCATCCTCAGAAGAGGCCATTTCAACTCAGCCCCCTGGGTAGCGTGCCCCAGAGGCAGCAAATCAAACATATATTGGCGCAAATGGCCAATGAGAATGCGAGGCATGCTGTACAGGGATCCATCCTTCGAACCCTGCTCTCCAGTCCTTCCGTATGGTATGTCCTGGAGCCATGCAACAGGACTCGAATGTCCCGCAGAAGGAAACCTTTTTGTTTGGGGCAACCTCCAAACTCAGCGTGGGAAAACTTCCTTGGCCTCATGAGGCCCCCGCTTCATGAAAGTGCCATCATGAACTCATACTCCAGCCTCAGCCAACGTCTGATCCTCAGCCTGACTTCAGATGCAGGAGATTTTGTTTCAGCCTCTGCAGAGTGGGCCTGCTCTGGCTTTGGCTCCAATCTTCATCCTAGCTTGTGTTTTCAGACTTCCGTCCTCACACTCCTGGCCCATAAACCCTCCCTACTGGGAATTCTCCAGAATATGAGAAACCTCAAGGCCCCCGAGGATATCCCACTACTGGGAGCCTCCCTGGACACACAGGGGCATTCGGACACAAGCTGAGCAGCTACCTCCACGAAGGCATGCACACAGATGTCAACAGAGATAGACGGTTGAGACGGACAGGCCCTTAGGCCCTAATCACAACTCTTGCTTTGGTTTCCAGGTGTCACTCCTCAGAGGCTTTGGTTCGAAGAACAGGATATGGGGCTTGCGTGAGGCACAGAACAGAACTCCTCTCGTCTCCACAAGGGAACCTTCCTTGTTGGAGCCGTGTCAAACACCTCAGGTTGGAGAAACCTGCAGAGACCCTGAGCCACCTCCACATTCCAAGGTCTCCCAGGCCACCAAGCCACAGGAGGACTCATCTTCAGGAGAGTCCATTTCAACTCTCCCCTCTGGGTAACTCACCCAGGAGCCTGCAGATTGAGCCTGCATTTCCTGACTAAAGAGAGGGAATAAGAGGTGGCGTTCCCAGGCATCCATGCTTAGACACCTGCTCTCGAGTCTTTCCGTATGGGGCCTCCTGGAACCATCCAATAGGACTCGACTGTCGTGCAGAAGGAAACCTTGAGGTTTGGAGTAGTTCACAAATCCCATCGTAGGCAAGCCTCCCTGGCCTCATGAAGCCCCCACACCCTTCAGGAAGAGGCCATGCGGGACAAAAACTCTAGCCTGAGGCACGTCTCATAGTTGACATGACCTCAGTGCAGGAGATCTCGATTCAGCCTCTGCAGAGTGGGCCTGCCGTGCCCTCGGGCCCAAACCTCACGCTAGCTTGTGTTTTCAGACTTCCTTCCTCACACTCCTGGCAAACAAGCCCTCCGGACTAGGAACTCCAGAACGACAACCCAGCCCAGTGTCTGCCCAACGGAAGAGAAACGTTTCCCTGGGGGGCTCTCCAGAAAACCCAGATGAGGATCAACCTGCTCGGGCCTCGACGGTACCCGAACTGGATAGCCTGCTCTGGGCACTCATGCTCTGTCTGACACAGCCTGAAGCCAGACGTCCAGACAGACAAGGAGACAGCTGGCCGCACACCCAGCACTTCGGACACGCCATGGTCTTATGCCGTCACCTCTTCCTAACCTTGGTTTTCAGATATCTGAACCTAGACATTATATCAATTCTCCACAGAGCTGGGTATCGCACGCACAAAACAGAACTCCTCCTTCCCCATGGCTGTAAAGCTTGCTCTTGGCATGGAGTCACACCTTCAGGGTGGGAGAAACCGTCATGGCCCCTGATGCCACGCCCAAACTTGAGTACTGCTTGGGCACAAATTTACACTGTGACCCTCAGCATGAGCCCCATGTCAAAGACAGGCCTGTCAGGGCCTGCACCAAGAGCCCGCATATGGGGCTTGCCAAGCCCCTATGCACACAATCCTCACCAGTGTTTGAGTTTTCCAGTCGCCCTGCCCTTACCTGGGGCTCTGCTCTGGAGTCCCTTTCTTGGAGAGGCACATGAGCCAGACAACACGACTCCACCCTTCCCACAAAATGGCCCCACACTCTTGGGAGCTGGACAAATCCCCAGAGAGGGATACTCGTCCACAGTCCCTGAGGCCACCCCTCCAATCCACGGCTATCCCAGACACAACATCCAGAGACAAAAGCCTGAAGCAACGACTCCCACTCGCCCTTGTTTCAGAGGCCCAGGAGCTCCCTCTCGGGCGGTACATCTGGACTGCCATACCCTAGGCGCCACTCATAAGCTGAGTTTGTGTTTTCACACTTCTGTGCCAACAGCCTGGACCCGCACATCCTCCAGGCTAGGGCCTCTGGAGCCACAGCGAAAGATTGTGCCTGCCCTCTCCAAGGAAAATGTGCCCAATCCATTGACCACAACCCTACAGGTTAGGGAAAAGCTCCAAGGCCCCTGAGGCCATCAATAGTGTCGGCCACCCTGGACTAAGAGGGGCTCTCTGACACCAGCGGAGCAACTATCTCCACTTTGACTCTCAGACAGTGTCCCCAGAGACAGAAGGTTGAAATGGACAGGCCCCCAGGCCCTAATCTGAACCTTAGCTTTGGTTTCCATGTGTCCATCCTCAGAGGACTGTTTTCGTAGACCAGCACACGGGGCTTTTCTGAGGCACCAAACCAAACCTCTCTCGTCTCCACATGGGGAGCTTTCTTACTAGGGATGTATCAAACCCTTAAGGTAGGAGAGTTCCGTAGGTTCCCTGAACTACCAGCACATTCCAAGGTCTCCATGGACCCAAACGCACATTTTGCTGCATCCTCAGGAGAGGCCATTTCAACTCAGCCCCCTGGGTAGCGTGCGACAGAGGCAGCAAATCAAACATATATTGGCGCAAATGGCCAATGGGAATGCTAGGCATGCTGTACAGGGATCCATCCTTCGAACCCTGCTCTCCAGTCCTTCCGTATGGTATGTCCTGGAGCCATGCAACAGGACTCGAATGTCCCGCAGAAGGAAAACTTTTTGTTTGGGGCAACCTCCAAACTCAGCGTGGGAAAACTTCCTTGGCCTCATGAGGCCCCCGCTTCATGAAGGTGCCATCATGGACACATACTCCAGCCTCAGCCAACGTCTGATCCTCAGCCTGACTTCAGATGCAGGAGATTTTGTTTCATCCTCTGCAGAGTGGGCCTGCTCTGCCCTTGGCTCCAATCTTCATCCTAGCTTGTGTTTTCAGACTTCCGTCCTCACACTCCTGGCCCACAAACCCTCCCTACAGGGAATTCTCCAGAATATGAGAAACCTCAAGGCCCCCGAGGACATCCCACTACGGGGAGCCTCCCTGGACACACAGGGGCATTTGGACACAACCTGAGCAGCTACCTCCACGAAGGCATGCACACAGATGTCAACAGAGATAGACGGTTGAGACGGACAGGCCCTTAGGCCCTAATCTCAACTCTTGCTTTGGTATCCAGGTGTCACTCCTCAGAGGCTTTGGTTCGAAGAACAGGATATGGGGCTTGCGTGAGGCACAGAACAGAACTCCTCTCGTCTCCACAATGGAACCTTCCTTGTTGGAGCCGTGTCAAACACCTCAGGTTGGAGAAACCTGCAGAGACCCTGAGCCACCTCCACATTCCAAGGTCTCCCAGGCCACCAAGCCACAGGAGGACTCATCTTCAGGAGAGTCCATTTCAATTCTCCCCTCTGGGTAACTCACCCAGGAGCCCGCAGATTGAGCCTGCATTTCCTGACTAAAGAGAGGGAATAAGAGGTGGCGTTCCCAGGCATCCATGCTTAGACACCTGCTCTCGAGTCTTTCCGTATGGGGCCTCCTGGAACCATCCAATAGGACTCGACTGTCGTGCAGAAGGAAACCTTGAGGTTTGGAGTAGTTCACAAATCCCTCGTATGGGGACAAAAACTCTAGCCTGAGGCACGTCTCATAGTTGACATGACCTCAGTGCAGGAGATCTCGATTCAGCCTCTGCAGAGTGGGCCTGCCGTGCCCTCGGGCCCAAACCTTACGCTAGCTTGTGTTTTCAGACTTCCTTCCTCACACTCCTGGCAAACAAACCCTCCGGACTAGGCACTCCAGAACGACAACCCAGCCCAGTGTCTGCCCAACGGAAGAGAAACGTTTCCCTGGGGGGCTCTCCAGAAAACCCAGTTGAGGATCAACCTGCTCGGGCCTCGACGCCTCTGTCTGACACAGCCTGAAGCCAGACGTCCAGACAGACAAGGAGACAGCTGGCCGCACACCCAGCACTTCGGACACGCCATGGTCTTATGCCGTCACCTCCTCCTAACCTTGGTTTTCAGATATCTGAACCTAGACATTATATCAATTCTCCACACAGCTGGGTATCGCACGCACAAAACAGAACTCCTCCTTCCCCATGGCTGTAAAGCTTGCTCTTGGCATGGAGTCACACTCAGGGTGGGAGAAACCGTCATGGCCCCTGATGCCACGCCCAAACTTGAGTGCATCTTGGGCACAAATTTACACTGTGACCCTCAGCATGAGCCCCATGTCAAAGACAGGCCTGTCAGGGCCTGCACCAAGAGCCCGCATATGGGGCTTGCCAAGCCCCTATGCACACAATCCTCACCAGTGTTTGAGTTTTCCAGTCGTCCTGCCCTTACCTGGGGCTCTGCTCTGGAGTCCCTTTCTTGGAGAGGCACATGAGCCAGACAACACGACTCCACCCTTCCCACAAAATGGCCCCACACTCTTGGGAGCTAAGACAAATCCCCAGAGAGGGATACTCGTCCACAGTCCCTGAGGCCACCCCTCCAATCCACGGCTATCCCGGACACAATATCCAGAGACAAAAGCCTGAAGGAACGTTTCCCACTCGCCCTTTTTTTAGAGGCCCAGGAGCTCCCTCTCTGGCGCTACATCTGGCCTGCCATACCCTAGGCGCCACTCATAAGCTGAGTTTGTGTTTTCAGACTTCTGTGCCCACAGCATGGACCCGCACATCCTCCAGGCTAGGGCCTCTGGAGCCACAGCAAA
The DNA here is from genome assembly GCF_964662115.1 of Mustela nivalis. NCBI lineage: Eukaryota > Metazoa > Chordata > Mammalia > Carnivora > Mustelidae > Mustela > Mustela nivalis. The sequence continues at coordinate 106,521 of NW_028135098.1, forward strand.
AGATTGTGCCTGCCCTCACCAAGGAAAGTGTGCCCAATCCATTGACCACAACCCTACAGGTTAGGGAAAAGCTCCAAGGCCCCTGAGGCCATCAATAGTGTAGGCCACCATGGACTAAGAGGGGCTCTCTGACACCAGCGGAACAACTATCTCCACTTAGACTCTCAGACAGTGTCCCCAGAGACAGAAGGTTGAAATGGACAGGCCCCCAGGCCCTAATCTGAACCTTAGCTTTGGTTTCCATGTGTCCGTCCTCAGAGGACTGTTTTCGTAGACCAGCACACGGGGCTTTTCTGAGGCACCAAACCAAACCTCTCTCGTCTCCACATGGGGAGCTTTCTTACTGGGGATGTATCAAACCCTTAAGGTAGGAGAGTTCCGTAGGGCCCCTGAACAACCAGCACAATCCAAGGTCTCCATGGACCCAAACGAACATTATGACGCATCCTCAGAAGAGGCCATTTCAACTCAGCCCCCTGGGTAGCGTGCCCCAGAGGCAGCAAATCAAACATATATTGGCGCAAATGGCCAATGAGAATGCGAGGCATGCTGTACAGGGATCCATCCTTCGAACCCTGCTCTCCAGTCCTTCCGTATGGTATGTCCTGGAGCCATGCAACAGGACTCGAATGTCCCGCAGAAGGAAACCTTTTTGTTTGGGGCAACCTCCAAACTCAGCGTGGGAAAACTTCCTTGGCCTCATGAGGCCCCCGCTTCATGAAAGTGCCATCATGAACTCATACTCCAGCCTCAGCCAACGTCTGATCCTCAGCCTGACTTCAGATGCAGGAGATTTTGTTTCAGCCTCTGCAGAGTGGGCCTGCTCTGGCTTTGGCTCCAATCTTCATCCTAGCTTGTGTTTTCAGACTTCCGTCCTCACACTCCTGGCCCATAAACCCTCCCTACTGGGAATTCTCCAGAATATGAGAAACCTCAAGGCCCCCGAGGATATCCCACTACTGGGAGCCTCCCTGGACACACAGGGGCATTCGGACACAAGCTGAGCAGCTACCTCCACGAAGGCATGCACACAGATGTCAACAGAGATAGACGGTTGAGACGGACAGGCCCTTAGGCCCTAATCACAACTCTTGCTTTGGTTTCCAGGTGTCACTCCTCAGAGGCTTTGGTTCGAAGAACAGGATATGGGGCTTGCGTGAGGCACAGAACAGAACTCCTCTCGTCTCCACAAGGGAACCTTCCTTGTTGGAGCCGTGTCAAACACCTCAGGTTGGAGAAACCTGCAGAGACCCTGAGCCACCTCCACATTCCAAGGTCTCCCAGGCCACCAAGCCACAGGAGGACTCATCTTCAGGAGAGTCCATTTCAACTCTCCCCTCTGGGTAACTCACCCAGGAGCCTGCAGATTGAGCCTGCATTTCCTGACTAAAGAGAGGGAATAAGAGGTGGCGTTCCCAGGCATCCATGCTTAGACACCTGCTCTCGAGTCTTTCCGTATGGGGCCTCCTGGAACCATCCAATAGGACTCGACTGTCGTGCAGAAGGAAACCTTGAGGTTTGGAGTAGTTCACAAATCCCATCGTAGGCAAGCCTCCCTGGCCTCATGAAGCCCCCACACCCTTCAGGAAGAGGCCATGCGGGACAAAAACTCTAGCCTGAGGCACGTCTCATAGTTGACATGACCTCAGTGCAGGAGATCTCGATTCAGCCTCTGCAGAGTGGGCCTGCCGTGCCCTCGGGCCCAAACCTCACGCTAGCTTGTGTTTTCAGACTTCCTTCCTCACACTCCTGGCAAACAAGCCCTCCGGACTAGGAACTCCAGAACGACAACCCAGCCCAGTGTCTGCCCAACGGAAGAGAAACGTTTCCCTGGGGGGCTCTCCAGAAAACCCAGATGAGGATCAACCTGCTCGGGCCTCGACGGTACCCGAACTGGATAGCCTGCTCTGGGCACTCATGCTCTGTCTGACACAGCCTGAAGCCAGACGTCCAGACAGACAAGGAGACAGCTGGCCGCACACCCAGCACTTCGGACACGCCATGGTCTTATGCCGTCACCTCTTCCTAACCTTGGTTTTCAGATATCTGAACCTAGACATTATATCAATTCTCCACACAGCTGGGTATCGCACGCACAAAACAGAACTCCTCCTTCCCCATGGCTGTAAAGCTTGCTCTTGGCATGGAGTCACACCTTCAGGGTGGGAGAAACCGTCATGGCCCCTGATGCCACGCCCAAACTTGAGTACTGCTTGGGCACAAATTTACACTGTGACCCTCAGCATGAGCCCCATGTCAAAGACAGGCCTGTCAGGGCCTGCACCAAGAGCCCGCAAATGGGGCTTGCCAAGCCCCTATGCGCACAATCCTCACCAGTGTTTGAGTTTTCCAGTCGCCCTGCCCTTACCTGGGGCTCTGCTCTGGAGTCCCTTTCTTGGAGAGGCACATGAGCCAGACAACACGACTCCACCCTTCCCACAAAATGGCCCCACACTCTTGGGAGCTGGACAAATCCCCAGAGAGGGATACTCGTCCACAGTCCCTGAGGCCACCCCTCCAATCCACGGCTATCCCAGACACAACATCCAGAGACAAAAGCCTGAAGCAACGACTCCCACTCGCCCTTGTTTCAGAGGCCCAGGAGCTCCCTCTCGGGCGGTACATCTGGCCTGCCATACCCTAGGCGCCACTCATAAGCTGAGTTTGTGTTTTCACACTTCTGTGCCAACAGCCTGGACCCGCACATCCTCCAGGCTAGGGCCTCTGGAGCCACAGCGAAAGATTGTGCCTGCCCTCTCCAAGGAAAATGTGCCCAATCCATTGACCACAACCCTACAGGTTAGGGAAAAGCTCCAAGGCCCCTGAGGCCATCAATAGTGTAGGCCACCCTGGACTAAGAGGGGCTCTCTGACACCAGCGGAGCAACTATCTCCACTTTGACTCTCAGACAGTGTCCCCAGAGACAGAAGGTTGAAATGGACAGGCCCCCAGGCCCTAATCTGAACCTTAGCTTTGGTTTCCATGTGTCCATCCTCAGAGGACTGTTTTCGTAGACCAGCACACGGGGCTTTTCTGAGGCACCAAACCAAACCTCTCTCGTCTCCACATGGGGAGCTTTCTTACTAGGGATGTATCAAACCCTTAAGGTAGGAGAGTTCCGTAGGTTCCCTGAACTACCAGCACATTCCAAGGTCTCCATGGACCCAAACGCACATTTTGCTGCATCCTCAGGAGAGGCCATTTCAACTCAGCCCCCTGGGTAGCGTGCGACAGAGGCAGCAAATCAAACATATTTTGGCGCAAATGGCCAATGGGAATGCTAGGCATGCTGTACAGGGATCCATCCTTCGAACCCTGCTCTCCAGTCCTTCCGTATGGTATGTCCTGGAGCCATGCAACAGGACTCGAATGTCCCGCAGAAGGAAAACTTTTTGTTTGGGGCAACCTCCAAACTCAGCGTGGGAAAACTTCCTTGGCCTCATGAGACCCCCGCTTCATGAAGGTGCCATCATGGACACATACTCCAGCCTCAGCCAACGTCTGATCCTCAGCCTGACTTCAGATGCAGGAGATTTTGTTTCATCCTCTGCAGAGTGGGCCTGTTCTGCCCTTGGCTCCAATCTTCATCCTAGCTTGTGTTTTCAGACTTCCGTCCTCACACTCCTGGCCCACAAACCCTCCCTACAGGGAATTCTCCAGAATATGAGAAACCTCAAGGCCCCCGAGGACATCCCACTACGGGGAGCCTCCCTGGACACACAGGGGCATTTGGACACAACCTGAGCAGCTACCTCCACGAAGGCATGCACACAGATGTCAACAGAGATAGACGGTTGAGACGGACAGGCCCTTAGGCCCTAATCTCAACTCTTGCTTTGGTATCCAGGTGTCACTCCTCAGAGGCTTTGGTTCGAAGAACAGGATATGGGGCTTGCGTGAGGCACAGAACAGAACTCCTCTCGTCTCCACAATGGAACCTTCCTTGTTGGAGCCGTGTCAAACACCTCAGGTTGGAGAAACCTGCAGAGACCTTGAGCCACCTCCACATTCCAAGGTCTCCCAGGCCACCAAGCCACAGGAGGACTCATCTTCAGGAGAGTCCATTTCAATTCTCCCCTCTGGGTAACTCACCCAGGAGCCCGCAGATTGAGCCTGCATTTCCTGACTAAAGAGAGGGAATAAGAGGTGGCGTTCCCAGGCATCCATGCTTAGACACCTGCTCTCGAGTCTTTCCGTATGGGGCCTCCTGGAACCATCCAATAGGACTCGACTGTCGTGCAGAAGGAAACCTTGAGGTTTGGAGTAGTTCACAAATCCCATCGTAGGCAAGCCTCCCTGGCCTCATGAAGCCCCCACACCCTTCAGGAAGAGGCCATGCGGGACAAAAACTCTAGCCTGAGGCACGTCTCATAGTTGACATGACCTCAGTGCAGGAGATCTCGATTCAGCCTCTGCAGAGTGGGCCTGCCGTGCCCTCGGGCCCAAACCTCACGCTAGCTTGTGTTTTCAGGCTTCCTTCCTCACACTCCTGGCAAACAAGCCCTCCGGACTAGGAACTCCAGAACGACAACCCAGCCCAGTGTCTGCCCAACGGAAGAGAAACGTTTCCCTGGGGGGCTCTCCAGAAAACCCAGATGAGGATCAACCTGCTCGGGCCTCGACGGTACCCGAACTGGATAGCCTGCTCTGGGCACTCATGCTCTGTCTGACACAGCCTGAAGCCAGACGTCCAGACAGTCAAGGAGACAGCTGGCCGCACACCCAGCACTTCGGACACGCCATGGTCTTATGCCGTCACCTCTTCCTAACCTTGGTTTTCAGATATCTGAACCTAGACATTATATCAATTCTCCACACAGCTGGGTATCGCACGCACAAAACAGAACTCCTCCTTCCCCATGGCTGTAAAGCTTGCTCTTGGCATGGAGTCACACCTTCAGGGTGGGAGAAACCTTAATGGTCCCTGATGCCACGCCCAAACTTGAGTGCTGCTTGGGCACAAATTTACACTGTGACCCTCAGCATGAGCCCCATTCAAAGACAGGCCTGTCAGGGCCTGGACCAAGAGCCCGCATATGGGGCTTGCCAAGCCTTTATGCACCCAATCCTCACCAGTGTTTGAGATTTTCCAGTCGCCCAGCTTTTACCTGGGGCTCTGCTCTGGAGTCCCTTTCTTGGAGAGGCACATGAGCCAGACAACACGACTCCACCCTTCCCACAAAATGGCCCCACACTCTTGGGAGCTGAGACAAATCCCCAGAGAGGGATACTCGTCCACAGTCCCTGAGGCCACCCCTCCAATCCACGGCTATCCCGGACACAACATCCAGAGACAAAAGACTGAAGGAATGCTTCCCACTCGCCCTTGTTTCAGAGGCCCAGGAGCTCCCTCTCGGGCTGTACATCCGTCGGTCCTTACCCTAGGCGCCACTCATAAGCTGAGTTTGTGTTTTCAGACTTCTGTGCCCACAGCCTGGACCGCACATCCTCCAGGCTAGGGCCTCTGGAGCCACAGCGAAAGATTGTGCCTGCCCTCTCCAAGGAAAGTGTGCCCAATTTATTGACAACAACACTACAGTTTAGGGAAAAGCTCCAAGGCCCCTGAGGCCATCAATAGTGTAGGCCACCCTGGACTAAGAGGGGCTTCTGACACCAGCGGAGCAACTATCTCCACTTAGACTCTCAGACAGTGTCCCCAGAGACAGAAGGTTGAAATGGACAGGCCCCCAGACCCTAATCTGAACCTTAGCTTTGGTTTCCATGTGTCCGTCCTCAGAGGACTGTTTTCGTAGACCAGCACACGGGGCTTTTCTGAGGCACCAAACCAAACCTCTCTCGTCTCCACATGGGGAGCTTTCTTACTGGGGATGTATCAAACCCTTAAGGTAGGAGAGTTCCGTAGGGCCCCTGAACAACCAGCACATTCCAAGGTCTCCATGGACCCAAACGCACATTATGACGCATCCTCAGGAGAGGCCATTTCAACTCAGCCCCCTGGGTAGCGTGCGCCAGAGGCAGCATATCAAACATCTCTTGGCGCAAATGGCCAATGGGAATGCGAGGCATGCTGTACAGGGATCCATCCTTCGAACCCTGCTCTCCAGTCCTTCCGTATGGTATGTCCTGGAGCCATGCAACAGGACTCGAATGTCCCGTAGAAGGAAACCTTTTTATTTGGGGCAACATCCAAACTCAGCGTGGGAAACTTCCTTGGCCTCATGAGGCACCCTCTTCATGAGGTGCCAACATGGACACATACTCCAGCCTCAGCCAAAGTCTGATCCTCAGCCTGACTTCAGATGCAGGAGATTTTGTTTCAGCCTCTGCAGAGTGGGCCTGCTCTGCCCTTGGCTCCAATCTTCATCCTAGCTTGTGTTTTCAGACTTCCGTCCTCACACTCCTGGCCCACAAACCCTCCCTATTGGGAATTCTCCAGAATATGAGAAACCTCAAGGCCCCCGAGGACATCCCACTACTGGGAGCCTCCCTGGACACACAGGGTCATTCGGACACAAGCTGAGCAGCTACCTCCACGAAGGCATGCACACAGATGTCAACAGAGATAGACGGTTGAGCCGGACAGGCCCTTAGGCCCTAATCTCAACTCTTGCTTTGGTATCCAGTTGTCACTCCTCAGAGGCTTTGGTTCGAAGAACAGGATATGGGGCTTGCCTGAGGCACAGAACAAAACTCCTCTCGTCTCCACATGGGAAGCTTCCTTGTTGGAGCCGTGTCAAACACCTCAGGTTGGAGAATCCTGCAGAGTCCCTGAGCCACCTTCACATTCCAAGGTCCCCCAGGCCACCAAGCCACAGGAGGACTCATCTTCAGGAGAGTCCATTTCAACTCTCCCCTCTGGGTAACTCACCCAGGAGCCCGCAGATTGAGCCTGCATTTCCTGACTAAAGAGAGGGAATAAGAGGTGGCGTTCCCAGGCATCCATGCTTAGACACCTGCTCTCGAGTCTTTCCGTATGGGGCCTCCTGGAACCATCCAATAGGACTCGACTGTCGTGCAGAAGGAAACCTTGAGGTTTGGAGTAGTTCACAAATCCCATCGTAGGCAAACCTCCCTGGCCTCATGAAGCCCCCACACCCTTCAGGAAGAGGCCATGCGGGACAAAAACTCTAGCCTGAGGCACGTCTCATAGTTGACATGACCTCAGTGCAGGAGATCTCGATTCAGCCTCTGCAGAGTGTGCCTGCCGTGCCCTCGGGCCCAAACCTCACGCTAGCTTGTGTTTTCAGACTTCCTTCCTCACACTCCTGGCAAACAAGCCCACCGGACTAGGAACTCCAGAACGACAACCCAGCCCAGTGTCTGCCCAATGGAAGAGAAAAGTTTCCCTGGAGGGCTCTCCAGAAAACCCAGTTGAGGATCAACCTGCTCGGGCCTCGACGGTACCCGAACTGGATAGCCTGCTCTGGGCACTCATGCTCTGTCTGACACAGCCTGAAGCCAGACGTCCAGACAGACAAGGAGACAGCTGGCCGCACACCCAGCACTTCGGACACGCCATGGTCTTATGCCGTCACCTCTTCCTAACCTTGGTTTTCAGATATCTGAACCTAGACATTATATCAATTCTCCACACAGCTGGGTATCGCACGCACAAAACAGAACTCCTCCTTCCCCATGGCTGTAAAGCTTGCTCTTGGCATGGAGTCACACCTTCAGGGTGGGAGAAACCTTCATGGCCCCTGATGCCACGCCCAAACTTGAGTGCTGATTGGGCACAAATTTACACTGTGACCCTCAGCATGAGCCCCATGTCAAAGACAGGCCTCTCAGGGCCTGCACCAAAAGCCCGCATATGGGGCTTGCCAAGCCCCTATGCACACAATCCTCACCAGTGTTTGAGTTTTCCAGTCGCCCTGCCCTTACCTGGGGCTCTGCTCTGGAGTCCCTTTCTTGGAGAGGCACATGAGCCAGACAACACGACTCCACCCTTCCCACAAAATGGCCCCACACTCTTGGGAGCTAAGACAAATCCCCAGAGAGGGACACTCCTCCACAGTCCCTGAGGCCACCCCTCCAATCCACGGCTATCCCGGACACAATATCCAGAGACAAAAGCCTGAAGGAACGTTTCCCACTCGCCCTTTTTTTAGAGGCCCAGGAGCTCCCTCTCGGGCGCTACATCTGGCCTGCCATACCCTAGGCGCTACTCATAAGCTGAGTTTGTGTTTTCAGACTTCTGTGCCCACAGCCTGGACCCGCACATCCTCCAGGCTAGGGCCTCTGGAGCCACAGCAAAAGATTGTGCCTGCCCTCACCAAGGAAAGTGTGCCCAATCCATTGACCACAACCCTACAGGTTAGGGAAAAGCTCCAAGGCCCCTGAGGCCATCAATAGTGTAGGCCACCATGGACTAAGAGGGGCTCTCTTACACCAGCTGAACAACTATCTCCACTTAGACTCTCAGACAGTGTCCCCAGAGACAGAAGGTTGAAATGGACAGGCCCCCAGGCCCTAATCTGAACCTTAGCTTTGGTTTCCATGTGTCCGTCCTCAGAGGACTGTTTTCGTAGACCAGCACACGGGGCTTTTCTGAGGCACCAAACCAAACCTCTCTCGTCTCCACATGGGGAGCTTTCTTACTGGGGATGTATCAACCCTTAAGGTAGGAGAGTTCCGTAGGGCCCCTGAACAACCAGCACATTCCAAGGTCTCCATGGACCCAAACGAACATTATGACGCATCCTCAGGAGAGGCCATTTCAACTCAGCCCCCTGGGTAGCGTGCCCCAGAGGCAGCAAATCAAACATATATTGGCGCAAATGGCCAATGAGAATGCGAGGCATGCTGTACAGGGATCCATCCTTCGAACCCTGCTCTCCAGTCCTTCCGTATGGTATGTCCTGGAGCCATGCAACAGGACTCGAATGTCCCGCAGAAGGAAACCTTGTGGTTTGGGGCAACCTCCAAACTCAGCGTGGGAAAACTTCCTTGGCCTCATGAGGCCCCCGCTTCATGAAAGTGCCATCATGAACACATACTCCAGCCTCAGCCAACGTCTGATCCTCAGCCTGACTTCAGATGCAGGAGATTTTGTTTCAGCCTCTACAGAGTGGGCCTGCTCTGGCCTTGGCTACAATTCTCACCCTAGCTTGTGTTTTCAGACTTCCGTCCTCACACTCCTGGCCCACAAACCCTCCCTACTGGGAATTCTCCAGAATATGAGAAACCTCAAGGCCCCCGAGGACATCCCAATACTGGGAGCCTCCCTGAACACACAGGGGCATTCGGACACAACCTGAGCAGCTACCTCCACGAAGGCATGCACACAGATGTCAACAGAGATAGACGGTTGAGCCGGACAGGCCCTTAGGCCCTAATCTCAACTCTTGCTTTGGTTTCCAGGTGTCACTCCTCAGAGGCTTTGGTTCGAAGAACAGGATATGGGGCTTGCGTGAGGCACAGAACAGAACTCCTCTCGTCTCCACAAGGGAACCTTCCTTGTTGGAGCCGTGTCAAACACCTCAGGTTGGAGAAACCTGCAGAGACCATGAGCCACCTCCACATTCCAAGGTCTCCCAGGCCACCAAACCACAGGAGGACTCATCTTCAGGAGAGTCCATTTCAACTCTCCCCTCTGGGTAACTCACCCAGGAGCCCACAGATTGAGCCTGCATTTCCTGACTAAAGAGAGGGAATAAGAGGTGGCGTTCCCAGGCATCCATGCTTAGACACCTGCTCTCGAGTCTTTCCGTATGGGGCCTCCTGGAACCATCCAATAGGACTCGACTGTCGTGCAGAAGGAAACCTTGAGGTTTGGAGTAGTTCACAAATCCCATCGTAGGCAAACCTCACTGGCCTCATGAAGCCCCCACACCCATCAGGAAAAGGCCATGCGGGACAAAAACTCTAGCCTGAGGCACGTCTCATAGTTGACATAACCTCAGTGCAGGAGATCTCGATTCAGCCTCTGCAGAGTCGGCCTGCCGTGCCCTCGGGCCCAAACCTTACGCTAGCTTGTGTTTTCAGACTTCCTTCCTCACACTCCTGGCAAACAAGCCCTCCGGACTAGGAACTCCAGAAGGACAACCCAGCCCAGTGTCTGCCAAACGGAAGAGAAACGTTTCCCTGGGGGGCTCTCCAGAAAACCCAGATGAGGATCAACCTGCTCGGGCCTCGACGGTACCCGAACTGGATAGGCTGCTCTGGGCACTCATGCTCTGTCTGACACAGCCTGAAGCCAGACGTCCAGACAGACAAGGAGACAGCTGGCCGCACACCCAGCACTTCGGACACGCCATGGTCTTATGCCGTCACCTCTTCCTAACCTTGGTTTTCAGATATCTGAACCTAGACATTATATCAATTCTCCACACAGCTGGGTATCGCACGCACAAAACAGACTCCTCCTTCCCCATGGCTGTAAAGCTTGCTCTTGGCATGGAGTCACACTCAGGGTGGGAGAAACCTTCATGGCCCCTGATGCCACGCCCAAACGTGAGTGCATCTTGGGTACAAATTTACACTGTGACCCTCAGCATGAGCCCCATGTCAAAGACAGGCCTTTCAGGGCCTGCACCAAGAGCCCGCATATGGGGCTTGCCAAGCCCCTATGCACCCAATCCTCACCAGTGTTTGAGTTTTCCAGTCGCCCTGCCCTTACCTGGGGCTCTGCTCTGGAGTCCCTTTCTTGGAGAGGCACATGAGCCAGACAACACGACTCCACCCTTCCCACAAAATGGCCCCACACTCTTGGGAGCTGGGACAAATCCCCAGAGAGGGATACTCGTCCACATTCCCTGAGGCCACCCCTCCAATCCACGGCTATCCCGGACACAACATCTAGAGACAAAAGCCTGAAGGATCGCCTCCCACTCGCCCTTGTTTCAGATTCCCAGGAGCTCCCTCTCGGGCTGTACATCTGGCCTGCCATACCCTAGGCGCCACTCATATGCTGAGTTTGTGTTTTCACACTTCTGTGCCCACAGCCTGGACCCGCACATCCTCCAGGCTAGGGCCTCTGGAGCCAAAGCGAAAGATTGTGCCTGCCCTCTCCAAGGAAGTTTGCCCAATCCATTGACCACAACCCTACAGGTTAGGGAAAAGCTCCAAGGCCCCTGAGGCCATCAATAGTGTAGGCCACCATGGACTAAGAGGGGCTCTCTGACACCAGCGGAGCAACTATCTCCACTTAGACTTTCAGACAGTGTCCCCAGAGACAGAAGGTTGAAATGGACAGGCCCCCAGGCCCTAATCTGAACCTTAGCTTTGGTTTCCATGTGTCCGTCCTCAGAGGACTGTTTTCGTAGACCAGCACACGGGGCTTTTCTGAGGCACCAAACCAAACCTCTCTCGTCTCCACATGGGGAGCTTTCTTACTGGGGATGTATCAAACCCTTAAGGTAGGAGAGTTCCGTAGGGCCCCTGAACAACCAGCACATTCCAAGGTCTCCATGGACCCAAACGAACATTATGACGCATCCTCAGGAGAGGCCATTTCAACTCAGCTTCCTGGGTAGCGTGCCCCAGAGGCAGCAAATCAAACATATATTGGCGCAAATGGCCAATGAGAATGCGAGGCATGCTGTACAGGGATCCATCCTTCGAACCCTGCTCTCCAGTCCTTCCGTATGGTATGTCCTGGAGCCATGCAACAGGACTCGAATGTCCCGCAGAAGGAAACCTTGTGGTTCGGGGCAACCTCCAAACTCAGCGTGGGAAAACTTCCTTGGCCTCATGAGGCCCCCGCTTCATGAAAGTGCCATCATGAACACATACTCCAGCCTCAGCCAACGTCTGATCCTCAGCCTGACTTCAGATGCAGGAGATTTTGTTTCAGCCTCTGCAGAGTGGGCCTGCTCTGGCCTTGGCTACAATTCTCACCCTAGCTTGTGTTTTCAGACTTCCGTCCTCACACTCCTGGCCCACAAACCCTCCCTACTGGGAATTCTCCAGAATATGAGAAACCTCAAGGCCCCCGAGGACATCCCAATACTGGGAGCCTCCCTGGACACACAGGGGCATTCGGACACAACCTGAGCAGCTACCTCCACGAAGGCATGCACACAGATGTCAACAGAGATAGACGGTTGAGCCGGACAGGCCCTTAGGCCCTAATCTCAACTCTTGCTTTGGTTTCCAGGTGTCACTCCTCAGAGGCTTTGGTTCGAAGAACAGGATATGGGGCTTGCGTGAGGCACAGAACAGAACTCCTCTCGTCTCCACAAGGGAACCTTCCTTGTTGGAGCCGTGTCAAACACCTCAGGTTGGAGAAACCTGCAGAGACCCTGAGCCACCTCCACATTCCAAGGTCTCCCAGGCCACCAAACCACAGGAGGACTCATCTTCAGGAGAGTCCATTTCAACTCTCCCCTCTGGGTAACTCACCCAGGAGCCCGCAGATTGAGCCTGCATTTCCTGACTAAAGAGAGGGAATAAGAGGTGGCGTTCCCAGGCATCCATGCTTAGACACCTGCTCTCGAGTCTTTCCGTATGGGGCCTCCTGGAACCATCCAATAGGACTCGACTGTCGTGCAGAAGGAAACCTTGAGGTTTGGAGTAGTTCACAAATCCCATCGTAGGCAAACCTCACTGGCCTCATGAAGCCCCCACACCCATCAGGAAAAGGCCATGCGGGACAAAAACTCTAGCCTGAGGCACGTCTCATAGTTGACATAACCTCAGTGCAGGAGATCTCGATTCAGCCTCTGCAGAGTGGGCCTGCCGTGCCCTCGGGCCCAAACCTCGCGCTAGCTTGTGTTTTCAACTTCCTTCCTCACACTCCTGGCAAACAAGCCCTCCGGACTAGGAAATCCAGAACGACAACCCAGCCCAGTGTCTGCTCAACGGTAGAGAATCGTTTCCCTGGGGGGCTCTCCAGAAAACCCAGATGAGGATCAACCTGCTCGGGCCTCGACGGTACCCGAACTGGATAGGCTGCTCTGGGCACTCATGCTCTGTCTGACACAGCCTGAAGCCAGACGTCCAGACAGACAAGGAGACAGCTGGCCGCACACCCAGCACTTCGGACACGCCATGGTCTTATGCCGTCACCTCTTCCTAACCTTGGTTTTCAGATATCTGAACCTAGACATTATATCAATTCTCCACACAGCTGGGTATCGCACGCACAAAACAGACTCCTCCTTCCCCATGGCTGTAAAGCTTGCTCTTGGCATGGAGTCACACTCAGGGTGGGAGAATCCTTCATGGCCCCTGATGCCACGCCCAAACGTGAGTGCATCTTGGGCACAAATTTACACTGTGACCCTCAGCATGAGCCCCATGTCAAAGACAGGCCTGTCAGGGCCTGCACCAAGAGCCCGCATATGGGGCTTGCCAAGCCCCTATGCACCCAATCCTCACCAGTGTTTGAGTTTTCCAGTCGCCCTGCCCTTACCTGGGGCTCTGCTCTGGAGTCCCTTTCTTGGAGAGGCACATGAGCCAGACAACACGACTCCACCCTTCCCACAAAATGGCCCCACACTCTTGGGAGCTGGGACAAATCCCCAGAGAGGGATACTCGTCCACATTCCCTGAGGCCACCCCTCCAATCCACGGCTATCCCGGACACAACATCTAGAGACAAAAGCCTGAAGGATCGCCTCCCACTCGCCCTTGTTTCAGATTCCCAGGAGCTCCCTCTCGGGCTGTACATCTGGCCTGCCATACCCTAGGCGCCACTCATATGCTGAGTTTGTGTTTTCACACTTCTGTGCCCACAGCCTGGACCCGCACATCCTCCAGGCTAGGGCCTCTGGAGCCAAAGCGAAAGATTGTGCCTGCCCTCTCCAAGGAAAGTTTGCCCAATCCATTGACCACAACCCTACAGGTTAGGGAAAAGCTCCAAGGCCCCTGAGGCCATCAATAGTGTAGGCCACCATGGACTAAGAGGGGCTCTCTGACACCAGCGGAGCAACTATCTCCACTTAGACTTTCAGACAGTGTCCCCAGAGACAGAAGGTTGAAATGGACAGGCCCCCAGGCCCTAATCTGAACCTTAGCTTTGGTTTCCATGTGTCCGTCCTCAGAGGACTGTTTTCGTAGACCAGCACACGGGGCTTTTCTGAGGCACCAAACCAAACCTCTCTCGTCTCCACATGGGGAGCTTTCTTACTGGGGATGTATCAAACCCTTAAGGTAGGAGAGTTCCGTAGGGCCCCTGAACAACCAGCACATTCCAAGGTCTCCATGGACCCAAACGAACATTATGACGCATCCTCAGGAGAGGCCATTTCAACTCAGCTTCCTGGGTAGCGTGCCCCAGAGGCAGCAAATCAAACATATATTGGCGCAAATGGCCAATGAGATTGCGAGGCATGCTGTACAGGGATCCATCCTTCGAACCCTGCTCTCCAGTCCTTCCGTATGGTATGTCCTGGAGCCATGCAACAGGACTCGAATGTCCCGCAGAAGGAAACCTTGTGGTTCGGGGCAACCTCCAAACTCAGCGTGGGAAAACTTCCTTGGCCTCATGAGGCCCCCGCTTCATGAAAGTGCCATCATGAACACATACTCCAGCCTCAGCCAACGTCTGATCCTCAGCCTGACTTCAGATGCAGGAGATTTTGTTTCAGCCTCTGCAGAGTGGGCCTGCTCTGGCCTTGGCTACAATTCTCACCCTAGCTTGTGTTTTCAGACTTCCGTCCTCACACTCCTGGCCCACAAACCCTCCCTACTGGGAATTCTCCAGAATATGAGAAACCTCAAGGCCCCCGAGGACATCCCAATACTGGGAGCCTCCCTGGACACACAGGGGCATTCGGACACAACCTGAGCAGCTACCTCCACGAAGGCATGCACACAGATGTCAACAGAGATAGACGGTTGAGCCGGACAGGCCCTTAGGCCCTAATCTCAACTCTTGCTTTGGTTTCCAGGTGTCACTCCTCAGAGGCTTTGGTTCGAAGAACAGGATATGGGGCTTGCGTGAGGCACAGAACAGAACTCCTCTCGTCTCCACAAGGGAACCTTCCTTGTTGGAGCCGTGTCAAACACCTCAGGTTGGAGAAACCTGCAGAGACCCTGAGCCACCTCCACATTCCAAGGTCTCCCAGGCCACCAAGCCACAGGAGGACTCATCTTCAGGAGAGTCCATTTCAACTCTCCCCTCTGGGTAACTCACCCAGGAGCCCGCAGATTGAGCCTGCATTTCCTGACTAAAGAGAGGGAATAAGAGGTGGCGTTCCCAGGCATCCATGCTTAGACACCTGCTCTCGAGTCTTTCCGTATGGGGCCTCCTGGAACCATCCAATAGGACTCGACTGTCGTGCAGAAGGAAACCTTGAGGTTTGGAGTAGTTCACAAATCCCATCGTAGGCAAACCTCACTGGCCTCATGAAGCCCCCACACCCATCAGGAAAAGGCCATGCGGGACAAAAACTCTAGCCTGAGGCACGTCTCATAGTTGACATAACCTCAGTGCAGGAGATCTCGATTCAGCCTCTGCAGAGTGGGCCTGCCGTGCCCTCGGGCCCAAACCTCGCGCTAGCTTGTGTTTTCAACTTCCTTCCTCACACTCCTGGCAAACAAGCCCTCCGGACTAGGAAATCCAGAACGACAACCCAGCCCAGTGTCTGCTCAACGGTAGAGAATCGTTTCCCTGGGGGGCTCTCCAGAAAACCCAGATGAGGATCAACCTGCTCGGGCCTCGACGGTACCCGAACTGGATAGGCTGCTCTGGGCACTCATGCTCTGTCTGACACAGCCTGAAGCCAGACGTCCAGACAGACAAGGAGACAGCTGGCCGCACACCCAGCACTTCGGACATGCCATGGTCTTATGCCGTCACCTCTTCCTAACATTGGTTTTCAGATATCTGAACCTAGACATTATATCAATTCTCCACACAGCTGGGTATCGCACGCACAAAACAGACTCCTCCTTCCCCATGGCTGTAAAGCTTGCTCTTGGCATGGAGTCACACTCAGGGTGGGAGAATCCTTCATGGCCCCTGATGCCACGCCCAAACGTGAGTGCATCTTGGGCACAAATTTACACTGTGACCCTCAGCATGAGCCCCATGTCAAAGACAGGCCTGTCAGGGCCTGCACCAAGAGCCCGCATATGGGGCTTGCCAAGCCCCTATGCACACAATCCTCACCAGTGTTTGAGTTTTCCAGTCGCCCTGCCCTTACCTGGGGCTCTGCTCTGGAGTCCCTTTCTTGGAGAGGCACATGAGCCAGACAACACGACTCCACCCTTCCCACAAAATGGCCCCACACTCTTGGGAGCTGGGACAAATCCCCAGAGAGGAATACTCGTCCACATTCCCTGAGGCCACCCCTCCAATCCACGGCTATCCCGGACACAACATCTAGAGACAAAACCTGAAGGATCGCCTCCCACTCGCCCTTGTTTCAGATTCCCAGGAGCTCCCTCTCGGGCGGTACATCTGGCCTGCCATACCCTAGGCGCCACTCATAAGCTGAGTTTGTGTTTTCACTCTTCTGTGCCCACAGCCTGGACCCGCACATCCTCCAGGCTAGGGCCTCTGGAGCCAAAGCGAAAGATTGTGCCTGCCCTCTCCAAGGAAAGTGTGCCCAATCCATTGACCACAACCCTACAGGTTAGGGAAAAGCTCAAAGGCCCCTGAGGCCTTCAATAGTGTAGGCCACCCTGGACTAAGAGGGGCTCTCTGACACCAGCGGAGCAACTATCTCCACTTAGACTCTCAGACAGTGTCCCCAGAGACAGAAGGTTGAAATGGACAGGCCCCCAGGCCCTAATCTGAACCTTAGCTTTGGTTTCCATGTGTCCGTCCTCAGAGGACTGTTTTCGTAGACCAGCACACGGGGCTTTTCTGAGGCACCAAACCAAACCTCTCTCGTCTCCACATGGGGAGCTTTCTTACTGGGGATGTATCAAACCCTTAAGGTAGGAGAGTTCCATAGGGCCCCTGAACAACCAGCACATTCCAAGGTCTCCATGGACCCAAACGAACATTATGACGCATCCTCAGGAGAGGCCATTTCAACTCAGCTTCCTGGGTAGCGTGCCCCAGAGGCAGCAAATCAAACATATATTGGCGCAAATGGCCAATGAGAATGCTAGGCATGCTGTACAGGGATCCATCCTTCGAACCCTGCTCTCCAGTCCTTCCGTATGGTATGTCCTGGAGCCATGCAACAGGACTCGAATGTCCCGCAGAAGGAAACCTTGTGGTTCGGGGCAACCTCCAAACTCAGCGTGGGAAAACTTCCTTGGCCTCATGAGGCACCCGCTTCATGAAAGTGCCATCATGAACACATACTCCAGCCTCAGCCAACGTCTGATCCTCAGCCTGACTTCAGATGCAGGAGATTTTGTTTCAGCCTCTGCAGAGTGGGCCTGCTCTGGCCTTGGCTACAATTCTCACCCTAGCTTGTGTTTTAAGACTTCCGTCCTCACACTCCTGGCCCACAAACCCTCCCTACTGGGAATTCTCCAGAATATGAGAAACCTCAAGGCCCCCGAGGACATCCCAATACTGGGAGCCTCCCTGGACACACAGGGGCATTCGGACACAACCTGAGCAGCTACCTCCACGAAGGCATGCACACAGATGTCAACAGAGATAGACG